>NC_066511.1:19291921-19314421 GCF_024679095.1 Eriocheir sinensis
ATTCCTTTCCCACACCTGTAAATAGATTCCCTGTCTCATAATTATCACAGACTGACAGACGTATGAAGGGATAGGATCAAGGAAGGAGTAGAGATTCCGATTCCTTTCCCACACCTCTAAATAGATTCCAAGACTTATAATTATAGTGAACAGACAGACGTATGGAGGGAGAGGGTCGAGGAAGGAGTGGAGATTCCGATTCCTTTCCCACACCTCTAAATAGATTCCCTGACAGACGTATGGAGAAAAAGAATCAAGGAAGTAGTGCAGTTTCTCGTCCTTCTTTTTCATTTCCAAGACCAACGTTTTTTTTTTTTTGGGGGGGGGGCAACCGGGAGGCACCTTATTACTGTGAAGCTAAGGTGAAGCTTTATAGTGACGCCTTTCTTGTCCTTTCACGTCTCTTATCACGGTGGCCTGTGGTGCTCTATCTCCCAGACTCTTCTCAATGTGCTCTTCCTTTACTCGTCTCCTCTATCCTCTTCCCTCTTCTTAACTCTTCCTTTCATCCTTGCCTTACTCCTCTTTGCTTTTCTCTCTCTCACCTTATACTTTGTGGCCCTTGGAAATATTTGATGCGGGAGCCGGAAGCGTCTGAGAATACTGGCCTGAGAAACACCATGCAGAGAACGAGTGGTGGGCTTCCATACAGAGAGACAGACTGACTTACTTCGAAACATGCGTGGCTTCCCATCACTTTAAACTTGATATCCGCCCTTGTTTCTCTCTCTCTCTCTCTTCCAAAACATGTGTGGCTCCCCATCACTTTAAACTTGATATCCGCCCTTGCTCTCTCTCAAACGGGAAACTTCCGGAAGACAACTCGACTTGCGACCACACAGACAACAATGCGAAGAGGAGGAGGAAGTGAGGAGGAGGATGAAAATGAGGATGGAGGCTTAAAAGGAGGAGGAGGAGGAGGAGGAGGAGGAGGAGTAAAACCATGACTATAGGAGAAGAAGAAGGAGAATGTGAATCAGAAGAAAATAAAGAATGGGGAAGGTAAGCAAGGAAAGGAAGACAGAAGGAAGGAAAGTAGAACAAGGAAAACAAGAGAAAAGGTGAAGGAAGAAATGGACAGCAGAAGGTAGAAAAAAATACAAGAAAACAAAGAATGGGGAAGGTAAGCAAGAAAGGAAGGAAGACAGAAGGAAGAAAGGAAAATAGGACAGAAAAAAATAAACATGAATACCAAGAAAAAGAAAAACAACAGAGAAAACGAAGGAAGAAAGGGACAGGAAGGCGTAGGAAAGATTTCAAAGCACAGCAGCAGCGAAGAAAGACGGAGGCAGAATCCAGCAAAAGGAACAACAAGAAAGAAGAGAAAAGAGGAGACGGGCAGCGGTCAAGCGGAAGAAGAGGAAAGTATCAACAAAGAGGACAGAGAAGTGAGGTTAGAAAGGCCAACGGAACACACGGCAAGAGGAAGAGAAGGGGAAAGGCTGTGAGAGGCTGAAGAAGGAAGAGAGCGGGAGAGGCCAAGAGGAAGAGGAGGAGTAAGAGAAGTAAGGACGGAGGGAGGAAAGAGGGAGGACTACAGCACGAAGAGGAACAGGAAGAGCAACAGGTATAGAGAGATGAAAGGAAAATGTGAAAGAGAAGGAAGAGAGAGAAGAAGGTCAAGAGGAAGGTGAAGTGAAGACGATGGGAGGAGAAAGGGAAGATTAGAGCACGAAGAGGAACAGGAAAAGAGAGAGGAAAATAACAGGAGAAAGGGAAGGAAGAAAGAGACAAAGAGAGGTCAGTAGGAACACGTTAAGAAAAGGAGTATGAGCAGAAGACGGAGGGAGGGAGGAGGGAAGACAACACAAGAAGGAACAAGGATAGGGAGGGTAGGAGAAGTAAAAGGAAGAGAAAGAGAGAGTGGCCAAGAGGAAGTAAGGTGAAGATAAGAGATAAGAGAAGTAAAGACGGAGGAAGGAAAGAGGGAAGATGAGAGAAGGAACGAGGAACAAGGATAAGCTGAGGAAACAAAGAGGCGAGAAAAGCGAAATGGGAATAAGATAAGGAAGAAAGGAGGAGTTGGAAGGGGAGGCAAGGATGGAGGATGGAGGAAAAGAGGAAAAGGAGAAAAGCAGGCGGGTATAGGAAGAGATGAGAAGAGGGAAGAGGATGAAGGAGACGAGGAAAGCAATGAAAGAGGATGATGAAGGAATAAAGGAGAAAGATACAATGATGATCTTGGAAAGGAGGGTAAAGGATAAAAGGAAGAATTGAGAAAGGGGAGGAGGATTGAGGAGACGAGGAGAGGAATGACACATGAGGGGACAAGTAAATGAAGAACAGAGTAGGGAGAGAAAAACGAAAGAGGCGAAGAACGGATGATAGTAAAAACAAGAGGAAAGGAAAATTGGGAAAGAAAGTATAAGGAGAGGAGGGAAGGAAGGAGAGAATGATTGAATGAATAAAGGAAGAAAGGAAGTAGGAAAGGAGCAAGGAAAAAGAAATGAAAGGGGAAAGAAAGATATCAGGAGGGGAAGGAAGGAAGGAAGGAAGGAACTCAAGGAAGGAAGGAAGGAAGGAAGGAAGGAAGGAAGGAAGGAGAGAGGGAAGGAAGTAAAAAGGAAGGAAAAAAAAGGTAGGCAGGAGGGAAGAAGGAAAGAAGAAAGTAAGAGGAAGGTAGGAAAGAGCGAACGAACTCAAAGAAGAAAGGAAGGAAGGAAGAAAGGACGGAGGGAAGACAGGAAGGAAGTAGAGAAGGGAGAAAGGAAGGAGGGAGGGAGGGAGGGGGCGGGATGGGGGGGGGGGGCAACAGCGGCCGGCATATTGAGAGGGCCGCTGTCCGCCTTCGCCCTCGGTCTCGCTGCAACATTTTTATGCAGCAATATTTCATGGCGCGCCTGTTACTCAACCAACAACAAACTCGCAGCGTTTTCCGACGGGGTAAATACACGCCCGGGCGGTGGCGGCGACACGGGGCGACGGGGGCATGGGGCGGCAAACACGGGGCGGCTGGGGAGTGGGGGTCAACACGGGGCGGAGGGGGAGTGGGGCGGCAACACGGGGCGGTGGGGGCGTGGGCGGCAACACAGGGCAACGGGGGAGTGTGGCGGCGGGAGTGTGGCGGCTGGGGAGTGAGGCAGTAATACGGGGCGAGGGGGAGGTGGGGATGCTTCACGGGGCGGTGGGGGACTGGGGTGGCAACACGAGGGGAGGGGGAGGTGTGGGTGCGACATGGGTGATGGGGCGTGGGGCGGCAACACGGGGAGGCAGGGGCGGGGCAGCAACGGCCACGAACCCATCTCATCACAACACACACACACACACACACACACACACACACACACACACACACACACACACACACACACACACGTAGCATCCATCCGTCTCTTAAACGTGACTATGACCTTTCCCGTAACTTTCCCTTAAAAGCGACTTCCTTAAGAATGGAATTATTGCGGATCTTTATTTTCATATTTCCAAAGGAAATATGAAATATGGTTCTTCACTCAAGGAAGTGAAAACAGATACTCGATAATACCATCATTTGCAACATGGGTATAAACTTTTGTAAACCTAATAATGGTAAACAAGGACAAACTTATTTCGGCGTCATGTTACAGGAAAAAATCTATAATGCAATAATTTTACCTCAGACTTTTGGGAATCGATCTTAAGCCACACTATTTCTTTTTTTACCACAATGATGAGGAGAATGTGAGACGGGGCTTGTAACAAAGGAAGACGGCAGGCAGCGTGAGGGCAAGGAAGCATATACAAGAGAAGGCGGTGCAAGGTCAGGGGAAGGAAGTGAAGCGCTGAGGTATTAGACGAGAGCTGTGTCATGGTCTGGGCTGTTTTGAGGTGGTCACAAATAAAACTCCACAGAATTCTTAACCAGTGGGAGAATAAATCACAAGAGTGCATTCATTAAACATCCAAAGTTCTATAGTGGAAGGAGAGGAATGAACGATGGTCACAGATAACACGCCACCGAATTCTTAACCAGTGGGAGAACGAAGTGCAAGCATGCATTCATTACACGTCCAAAAGTCCTAGAAAACTGAGAGGGTCACACTATTCTTCCTATTTTCTTAAGGCCGCGATGCTACTTATCTTTTCATGGCTTCGTAGAGTGTTTGAATGTAGGTCTCGATTCCTCTCTACTGGTCACAAATACAACGCCACATAAATCTTGAAGAGTGGTAGAATAAATTACAAACGTGCATTCATGAAAAACGCAAAATCCTTGAAAAAAGACAAAGGGATGAATAAAGGACACACAAAAAAAGGCTGCAGAAATCTTGACCATCCCTAAAAAAAAACATTGCACGCATACATTCATTAAACGTCCAAATCCCTTATAGAAAAGTAACAGAGGAATGAGTAATAGATTGCGCACAAGTAAACGTGGTTTATTGAGCACTATAATAAACTTTAAGCGTATATTCATGAGAGAGAGAGAGAGAGAGAGAGAGAGAGAGAGAGAGAGAGAGAGAGAGAGAGAGAGAGAGAGAGAGAGAGAGAGAGAGAGAGAGAGAGAGAGAGAGAGAGAGAGAGAGAGAGAGAGAGAGAGAGAGAGAGAGAGAGAGAGAGAGAGAGAGAGAGAGAGAGAGAGAGAGAGAGAGAGAGAGAGAGAGAGAGAGAGAGAGAGAGAGAGAGAGAGAGAGAGAGAGAGAGAGAGAGAGAGAGAGAGAGAGAGAGAGAAAAAGGGAAGGTGAGTGTGAGAGGATTACTTGGCACATATACGAGTAGCTCCTGGAAAAGTGACAAGAGGAATGAACATCGGGACACATACAAGTAAACAGCGGCACACTGATCACTCCCTCCCACAACGGACGGGCGGACGGAGGGAGTGGGTGCGTACAGGTATAGCGGCCGGCATGAACTCGTGCACTCGACCAAATTAATAACTCGGATATCAAACTACAAATATTCAATTAAAACTTTAGTGTTAGTGAATTGAAAATGGTTAACAGGGAAAACCGAATCCACCAGCAACAACAGGCACATCACTACCTCCTCTTACCCCCGCCATTCCATCCACACACACACACACACACACACACACACACACACACACACACACACACACACACACACACACACACACACACACACACACACACACACACACACACACACACACACACCAAAAAAAGTTAAAGCAGGATATTGTAGCCTTTGAGATTAAAAGTGTTCACGGATATAAAAAAAAAAATGCCATTGAGATGAAGGAAATGAGTCTTTGTGCGAAATGTGTTATAACAGAAAACGTTGACATCATTCTTTTCATGATAATCTAACCCACCAGGCACAATAAAATAAATAAACAAATAGATACGTGTGGTGTTATGAGCGATTTATACCTCTATCTCTCGTACACACACACACACACACACACACACACACACACACACACACACACACACACGTTTATAGGCCACAGAGAGACCTCACCTTCCCTCGTAAACATAAAGAAAGGAGGGGAAAGTCGGACGAGCAGAAAGAGGGAAGGAGGGAGGGAGGCAAGAAAGGAGGGGAGGAAAAGAAAAAAAAGAGTGAACTAGCTAAAGATGAGACGGGGAAGACGCTGAGCCCAACGTGATAGAGAGATGGAGAGAGGATCTTCGTGCAGAGGAGGAGGAGGAGGAGGAGGAGGAAGGAGAAGGAGGAGGGAGATGAAGAGGGCATGTAAAGGGGTACTGGCAGGAGAAAAGGTGTGTGTGTGTGTGTGTGTGTGTGTGTGTGTGTGTCTAAGAGAGAGAGAGAGAGAGAGAGAGAGAGAGAGAGAGAGAGAGAGAGAGAGAGAGAGAGAGAGAGAGAGAGAGAGAGAGAGAGAGAGAGAGAGAGAGAGAGAGAGAGAACGGAGAGAGAACGACGAGGGTAAAAGGACTTCCAAGATGGACCTAGTGAAGGATGAAGATGAAAGGATGAGGAAGAGGGAAAGGAGGAAGAGGAGGAGGAGAAGGAGAAACATGAAAGATCCTCAATAAGGTCTCTTCAATATTTTCATCGTTATTATCAAAATCACTTATGCAGGTCTCTGGATTCAAGCAAGGTTATTCAGCACAAAGACCCGTAAGATTTCCCTTCCTCGAATCAAGACATCCGTCACCGCCACAAACTTCCTGTACAAGCAGTTAGACAAGTGAAGGCGATATATACGTTTTAGAAATTGAATTTATTGTCCCTTCTTCCGACTGGTGTGAACTGAACGTAACACTAACAACGTACAAATGCTTCAATTCCTCTGTAAGTAAAAGAAGTGTATGACCAATATAATGATTTTAATAACTATTGAAGGCAGTCATACTATAAAAGCCAAAAAATGTTCTGTTGCCCCCTCTTATATGTTTCCATGTTTCCTCCGATGATTTTTTCCCCCCCTCCCCCTACACACCCTCTCTCTTCTCTCTTCTGTTTCTCATCCTTCCACTTGCTCCCTTACGCCACAAATTATTACATACTTTCCTTTATTAAGCGTTCTCTCTCTCTCTCATCTCCTGTAGTTCCGCCTCCCCTCGCTCTCCAAGGTCATTTCGACTTAACCAGGAACACAAAAGGGAGAGCACAACAAGAACTCAAGCCCCTTCTTCCGCCTCGGCCGGAGAGCATTACTGAGAACTCACGTATAGAGAGGAAGGACTGCCACCACAAGACACTGGTTTATGCAGGGCTTGATGTGAAGGTGGTGGTCATATGAGGAGTATTATAGTATGGATGTGTGATTATAAGGGTGCAAAAGAGAGAGAGAGAGAGAGAGAGAGAGAGAGAGAGAGAGAGAGAGAGAGAGAGAGAGAGAGAGTTTTGTTAGCCTATCTATCTAAAAAATTACACCCTGCATGGGAATCAAGTGTTCGTTTGGAAAAATACACATCTCTCTCTCTCGCTTGCAATGATCGGAAAATATGCAGCAGCCCTTCCCAAACACAATACGCATCTCGTTGTGTTTCGTGCAGAACAATAGGACGGAGAAGAATGGAGAAGGGAACGGACGAACACTGATGATGGGAGATGAGCGGCTTAGGCAAATAAAAGAAGAGTAAAATGCGGTAAGCTGATAGAAGGAAGCATGAACAATGATGGAAGTTAAGTACTTGCATATCGAGTTTCAGCAAGACACCTACTTCACCATCCCTCCGATATTGACCTCTCTTTTGGCCACTCATTTCTACTTTATGGGAGCATTGATTAGCGGGCTTATTTTTATTTATTTGCTGTGTTTTTGTCCATGAGCTGCTTCCATTACTGAAGAAAAAATCAGATACAGGGAATCGGATAAAAATAACTATCTCACCCTCTTGTAACATCCTCGATCCTTTACCTCTTAGGGCGACAGGTGGATGGATAGAACCTTTGCTGGAGCCGAAAACTATACACTAATATCAGGAATGAAAGTATTGGAGGATGCGGGGAAAGGCCATTGCTATGAAGTGAGTTTATATATCTTGTTAATGATGATGCTTGAGGCGGCAGATGAAAACAACCTCTTATGGCGACAGGTGGAAGGATATAATTAGAACCTTCGCTGGAGCATCCAGGAAACACTATATACACCAAGATCAGGAATCAGAATGTTGGAAAACGCATTGAAAGGCTTTTTAAGCTGTGGATGGACTGGATGGATAGATGGATGGATGGATGGAATGTTGATTAATGATGATGAATGAAAAAGAAGATGAAAACAGCATCCAAAACTGACCTCTCCTCTGGCGACTCCTGTTTGAATTTACTAAAGCAGCGAATTAGCGGTCTTTTTTTCGTTTTTCTTTGTTTATTGCCGTTGAGGTGCTTCCCTTACCGTCAAAAAAAAAACTCAAAGAAAACGTTTCCTTAATTAGGTTCGACTCCACGAATCAAACGCTCTCAGACTAATGGATATATAGATCAAACACCACAAGAGAGATATTACGAGGGAGTCAGATGCACCTGAAAAGCGTCCCTAACTTATCACGGCGTTTATATCATAGCTCCAAATTCTGCCACTCCCCCCCCCCCCCTCCTCCTCCTCCTCCTCCTCCTCCTACTTTTCATCTCCCTACTACTCTTCATCTTCCTCCTACTCTTCCACTTCTTCTCTCTCTTCCTCCTCCTAATTGACTTCCTCTTCCTCCTCCTCCTCCTCTCCCTCTTCTTTTTTTCTTCTATTTCTTCGTCTCTTTTTCTTCTTCTTTTTCTTCTTCTTCTTCTTCTGACTATTATTATTATTATTATTATTATTATTATTATTATTATTATTATTATTATTATTATTATTATTTCTTTCTTTCTTTCTTTCTTTCTTTCTTTTTTTATTTATTCATCTCTCTCTTCCTTCCTTCCTTCCTTCCTCCCTTCCCTCCTTCCTTCCTTCCTCCCTCCCTCCTTCTCCTTTTCCCTCTCCTTCTCCTTCTCCTCCTCCTCCACCACCTCCTCCTGCTCCTCCTCCTCCTCCTCCTCCTCCTCCTCCTGATGCTAATTTACGAGCCACCTTTCTCACGCCCGCCAACATCTCTTTCCGATTAATGGAGGAATATATTTGAAATCCTCACGTAGTAACTTAGATGTCTTACCGTTTACTTGATCATTACGTGCGGAGTCTGCTGCTCTGGGGGGTGGGGGTGGAGGGGGGGTCTCTCTCTCTCTCTCTCTCTCTCTCTCATTCTTTTCCCTTCCCTTCCCACAGTATTCACCCGTCCCCTCGCCACTCCCTCACTCTTGACATATCAGCACAGTACTCGCGTCCCCTTCTTTACATGTATCGCTGCAATACGTAAAGCCAGTAACACAACTCCCCCCTTTGCACCCACCCGAACTCTCCCTCCCTTTACACCACCCTGCACCTCCTCACTTGTCGAGGGGAATGCATACCACCAGATTATTTGTGGCCTGGAGTGCGTGATCATAAAAAAGGTGGAATGTAGATATAGTTACGTTTTTATCTTTCCTTTTCTCTCCTACTTACTCTCTTACTCTTTCATTCTCTAACTGTTATCTCTATCGAATGTAGGGATCGGCTTAGTTATATATCAATGCTGTTTTCTGATCGCTCCCTTTCGTACTGGTCAAAAAACTAGTACCTGGGGAGACCTGGGGGAGGTAAACTGTGGTGACCTGGATTTTGCACTTGCCCTAGGTCACTGGGTATTGGCTTCTCATCAAGGGCTAATGAGACGGAGATGAGCACCGAGGCCACGCGCACCTATAGCTAATAAACTTTAACATTACCTTTACCTAGTCTCACTGTGGTCATGATTTCTTTTAAAAGTAAAGAACAAAAAGAGCTTGTTTCATGAAAATTTATGCATGCGAATTTCCTCGGCGCATGGCTTTATGGACCCGATAAATATTTCTCTCTCTCTCTCTCAATGAGCCAATAACAGTTCTACATTAATACTCTGTCTTCCCCAATCATGATAAAGGTTTCTCTATTATTAACCTTCCCTTCTCGTCATCATCCAGTTCCCGTGTTTTCTTCGGTTATCCATTTCACTACCTCCCGAGCCCAGACCCAGACCGAGACCAGAACCAAGAGGCAGCCGATTCCTACGTTGCCTTCATTTCGGAACATTCCTGCATTTTTTTTTATTCCCTGAACTTTTGCATTTCTTCAGCAGCTTTATGTTGCGCAGTTTCCTTCTCCGTTTATATTTTCTTTCTTTTTGTTGTACTTTTTTCCAGAAACTTATACTCACTCTTGGCAAACTACGCAATTCATCCTAAAAGTGAGAGAGAGAGAGAGAGAGAGAGAGAGAGAGAGAGAGAGAGAGAGAGAGAGAGAGAGAGAGAGAGAGAGAGAGAGAGAGAGAGAGAGAGAGAGAGAGAGAGTGAGACAGAGATAGAGAGAGAGAGAGAGAGAGAGAGAGAGAGAGAGAGAGAGAGAGAGAGAGAGAGAGAGAGAGAGAGAGAGAGAGAGAGAGAGAGAGAGAGAGAGAGAGAGAGAGAGAGAGAGAGAGAGAGAGAGAGAGAGAGAGAGATTGCTTGCTTCAGTAAACTACGATCCCCCTCACGACTTTTAGCTGAAGGATTAGGAAAGAGAAGTCGGAAAGATTTTTGGAGAGAGAAGATTGTGAAAGAAAATGAGGAGATTAAAAATAAAAAAATAAAATAAAACATGTCGAGGTGGAGGAGGAGGAGGAGGAGAACTGTGTGAAAGAAAAGCTGATGACTGACTATAACTGACTAACTATCTAACTAACTAACTAACTAACTCTCTGTTCTATTTAGTTACAGTTCATTATCACCATTTATGAGGTTAAGTAACTCCCTTTGGACAGTTGGCTAAGCGGCTACATTGTTGTCCAGTCATGTGCAAAATTGTGGGGGAAATGATGCAACTAATGACGCTGTTGAATGGTCGTAGTTGAATATATGTTAGTAATAAATTTGTAATCATTAGTGAAGTGGCGTTGGGCGTATTTCCGTAATGAATTATCGATGTAGAAAGTTTATTATTTTGTTAGCTGGTGAGGTTGCAATTTCAATCGTTCATATGAATTAATTTACCTCTCAGTGATATATTTGGGTAAGATCGATGGTGTTTATAAAATGAGTGTTTATTTATAAAGAGCAAAATTGCAAAAAAAAAAGAAGTGTTTGCATGAGTGTTAATTGTCATTATTAATTCTACTGACACTAGACTGTTAAAACTTTATTGCTGCTATTCTCATTACTATTATCATTATTAACATCATTATTAGCGTATTAGTATAGTATTTCTCTAAATGCAGATAAATAAATTATGAAACCACACATTATACTCGTATGCAGTGCTCCGACTTTCACACACACACACACACACACACACACACACACACACACACACACACACACACACACACACATACACAAGCAATATGTGGGAGGGGCGGGCAGGGCAGAGCCGGGATCAGCACATAGTTCCCAGGCACATTTTTGTCTTCTTGCCCCAAAGCCGTGAGTGCACCAGGCTTTTCCATCAACCCTTCTTTATCCTGCAGCCGACCTGCCTCCGCCGACCCTCCTCCCTCTTCTATCTCTCTCCCGATACCGACTCTCTCTCAGCACAATCCTACGCTTCGGTTTTTTCTCCACTACAAGATTTCTTCATTCTTCATTTTCCACTTTTCTTTGTTCATTTTCTTTCGTTTCATTCTTTCTTTCTTTCTTTCATCTTACTTTACTATATAACTCTTTGTTGCCTTCCCTTCTTTCAAATGGTGCAGACATATCGCTTTTTTTAATCAACAGAAAACTTATCCTCTTCGTCCACCCTCCCCGTTTTATCTGTCTGTCAATATCGTTCCCTCTTCGTTCCATCTCTCTCTCGAAGCTAGTGCATACCGCGCATATTAAAACTGTCCTGGCTTGGAAGAATAATAGTATAAGATGCATGCACGAAAGGACAGTGAAGGAGAATGGGAATCATGTGGTGAGAAAAGATCAATGGTGAAGATAAAATATTTGCCACAGTGAGCAGCGGTACCCTCACACTAAATTCGAGGTGAAAAAAAAAAATGCTCTTACTAACATCTATTATGGCTGTGAAAACGAAAGTATTATAAAGTTCATTGAGAGGAGAACGATTTTTAAGTATCAGTAAGTATTTTTTAGCACCAAATTCCAAATGTGTGTGTGTGTGTGTGTGTGTGTGTGTGTGTGTGTGTGTGTGTGTGTGTGTGTTTTACGTCGTGGCCTATTGCGCCGGTAGGCTTCATCCCGGTGGATCCTGAATTCCTAATGGTCGGTCCAAGGCTTCTTCCCGGTGGGGCCTGATGGTCGGCCCAGCCCGTTCTGGCGCAGGCGAGTGTTTATAGTGGCGCCATCTTGCATTGGCTCATGCTGCCCTCCCGGAGCTCATCTTTAATCCTAGAATCTAGAGTCCGGGTTAATAGGTGGTCTTCTGGACAGCATGTGGGTAGTTTTAAGCCACTCGGCGGCGGCTGAAAAATCCTAGCTTGGTGGCACCGGTCGGGGATTGAACTCGCGTCCTCCTGAAAGCGGGGCCGTCACGCTATCCATTCAGCCACCACCTCCCCGTGTCAGTGTCAGTGTGTGTGTGTGTGTGTGTGTGTGTGTGTGTGTGTGTCAGTGAACCTATGTGAGTGCGTACGTGTGTGTGTGTGTGTGTGTGTGTGGGGGGGGGGGGGGAGAGTGAGAGAGAGAGAGAGAGAGAGAGAGCGATAAAGAGCGAGCAACCTGTAAAAGTAAGGAGGGTGCGGGACGGGTCTGGCCGCGGGGCGAGGCGGAGCGCGTGCGAGGCGTGGCCGCACCACACCCTCCATGCACCTACAACGCGGCGGCGGCAGTGATCTCGAGAGCGCGGACCGCCAGGTAGAGCGGCCCCGCCCTGCCCCGCCCCACCTCGCCTTGCTCACTCCCCACCGTCCAATTCAACTCATCCGGTTGGGAAAGCTCTTTGTTTGCTATCATTACTGTGTGCGGGTGATGGTTTCTTTTTCGCGTTTACAATATGAAACATGGATCAAGTATATAAAGTAAGCGGGAAGAGGAAAAAAAATGTTTAATGTCTGGGTTCAGGAATAATAACACCCATATGGTTTATAGGTGTTGTGGTTTCATTACAGCTAGAGTTAGTTTGACATGATTTGGCACGAGGTAAATGGTCCAGGCAAAAGGATAAGGAGAAGTAGGAAAAGCAGGAGAAGGAAAAAGAGGGAGGAGGAGGGAGAGCAATAGCCCTATACTAGCATTGATCTGATTGTCAACGAGCTACAATGTAAACGGCGAAGTCAAGAGCAGCACTTTAATGACTCCCCGAACAATGCACATAACGCCCTTGCCTCTCATCTCTCTCTCTTTTTTTTTTTTTTTACAGCAGAGGAGTCAGTTCAAGTGCGTAAAAAAAGGTAACAAATATGAAAAAAATAAGCCCGCTACTCACTGCTCCTATAAAGAGTTAGAGGAGTGACCGAAAGATTGGTTAATTTCGGGAGGAGAGGTGTCCTTAATCTGTCTGACCACGCGTTACACTGAAACAATCAACGAAATCATCAGCATCGCTTTTCCGACTCCTCCAGCAATGAACAAAACAATCTCAACTCACACCTTTATCTGTCTCACCACGAGTAAAATTGAAAACGCAATGAAACCAACAGCATCCCTTTCCCGACCTTTCAAGCCAGGGACAGGATGATATTAGCTTGAATCTCCATCTGTTTTGGCAACGTGAGCTAAAGCGATCCTATAGTCTTCCAAATATGTCGAGGCCGGTCTGTCGTAAGCTCCGCCTTCTTTTTCTCATAAGAATTGCCACAGTCCTAACACCTACATCTTCCTCTCATATGTAAGCTATAGGTAACATATGAGAGAAAAAATAGGTGTTGGGACTGTGTGGCAGAGCAGAGGGGAGAAATGGACCCGCGGGAGCCAACGTCAAAACGGACTCGACAATTTGGTTTCACTATCGTACGCTTTCCTCCCCCTCCCAAACCCGCGCTCCCTCAACCTCGCTCCCAAGCACGCCCCGAGCACAATGGCTGGCTGGGTGCGTTGTGTCCTACGGGTCAAGAAGCTCAGAGGGAAGAGGTCAAGGCGGCGAGTGAGGGACTGCCAAGACTGACGCTCTTCATTATAATAACAAAGCGACCGGTTCGGCGTACGCATAGTAAATTCTCTCTTATTCTGCTACTTTACTATTCTCCTAAGAGGTACGACGTTTGTAGTTATGCTAAGTTACAGTAGCGACACAATTCTATTACAAAATGTTCGTAAAAATCATATAGGCCTACAGCTTGCTGAATACCTAGCATTAAGTCCATTACAACAACCACCATCGTTGATACAAGCACAACCACCATAACAATAACTCATTCACGTTCACTAGGAAAATAAGCTCCTCCCCCTTCCCAATTCAGAGGATATAATTGGCCAGACTACAAGCGGACTATTTTCTGTATCTTTTTTTTTTTTGTCGTTGAGCTGCCTCATTTACAGTAAAAAAAAAAAAAATCATTAGCAAGCCACGTCCCTTCTCCAACTCAGGCTGCAAGTAACTGGTGACGGGGGAATGGCTACATCTTATTGGTGGTTGGTGGTTGGCGTGGGCGGAATATATGTGAACAGCGTATAGGACCACCAACAACCACCGCCAGCACCAACCAACACCACCACCACCATCACCATCAGCAACAACAGCACGAAGATTCGAAGAGTCGAAGATCATGTTCACAATAACAACCTGAACAATAGGGCCACAGATCTTGTCTTCGAGGGAGAGGGGGTGGGGGGTGGGGGGGTGAAACGGACGGAGGAAAGGAAAAGGATTGTGTGTGGGGGGTGGGAGTAGTGACCTGTTGCGCACAAAGGTCTGATCGTTAACCACTGAATGGTCAAGAGGAAGAGGAGGAGGAGGAGGCGGATTAGAATAGAAATAATGAAGAAGAAGCAAAAGAAGATTTCGAAGACGAATACGAAGAACATGAAAAGAAGAAGAAGCAAAGGAAGAAGAAGAAGAAGAAGAAGAAGAAGAAGAAGAAAAAGAAGAAGAAGAAAAGAAGAAGAAGAAGAAGAAGAAGAAGAAGAAGAAGAAGAAGAAGAAGAAAAGAAGAAAACAGAAGAAGAAGAAAAAAAAGAAGAAGAAGAAGAAAACGGTAGCAAAAGATGACGAGAAAGAGGAGGAAAGGAAGTTAGGAAGGAAGGAAGGAAGGAAGGAAGGAAGGAAGGAAGGCGGGGAATTCCAAATTAAAGATGGAAAAGATGAAGGTAGGAAGAAGAAGAAGAAGAAGAAGAAGAAGAAGAAGAACGTGTTGGTAGAGGGAGGAAGAGGGAGGAAGTAGAAAAAAAAGACACACACAAAAAAAAAGCTGACAAGGGGAGGAGGAAAGGCAGAGGTGTTGAGGAGAAAAGGATGGAGGCGATTTGTGAAGACGAATTGCGGAGACGAATGAGGGAGAGATAGCCGCTGAGGGAGAGAGGGAAGGAAGGAAGGAACACAGAGGAGGCAGAGGAGGACACGGGGGGGAGGGAAGAGGATGGCATATGATGAAGTAAGAGATCGACGTGTGCATGAATCTCTCCTTTCTTGCACTCTCCTCCCCTCGCCCTTTCCTACTTACTTCTTTACTCACTTTCTTTACATTTACTCCCTCGTTCCTCACATCAGCCGTTCATTAACTTTCAGAAGCAAATCGGTTCACTAAAACACTACTAATATTACAGAAACAGGAGGCCGGCTAAGGTGCTATGAATAAACTTAAAATATAACATGAAAAAATCCGTTTAGTCGTGGAAAAGCGTGAATAAACTTGAAATATAACATGAAAAAATCCGTTTAGTCGTGGAAAAGCGTGAAAAAACTTGAAATATAACATGAAAAAATCCGTTTAGTCGTGGAAAAGCGTGAATAAACTTGAAATATAACATGAAAAAATCCGTTTAGTCGTGGAAAAGCGTGAACAAACTTGAAATATAACATAAAAAAATCCGTTCTTAGTCGTGGAAAAGCGTGAACAAACTTGAAATATAACATAAAAAAATCCGTTTAGTCGTGGAAAAGCGTGAATCAACTTGTAATATAACATGAAAAAATCCGTTTAGTCGTGGAAAAGCGTGAATCAACTTGAAATATAACATGAAAAAATCCGTTTAGTCGTGGAAAAGCGGAGGTAATTTCAATATTCTTTGCTTCATCTCTATTTCCATTCAGACGTCTTTAGGTGAAGCTTATGTCTACGAAGGGAAGGATAATTGACAGAGAAAACTTAACGTATAATTCAATGAAGCTGATTAACTTAAGGTCCCTTCACACCTGACACGGCATTTCCAACTTCCATCCCCATCGTACCTCATCCCTTATCCCTTGTATCTTCTTCCCCCTTCATCTTCCCTTTCATCATCCCCTTCCCCTGCATCCCTTTCCCTAAGTCCCTAAAACAACAACCTCTCTATTTTCTTCCTTTTCTCTACTCGCTCTCAACTTCCTATCTTACCTTTCATCACTTACCCTCTTGTGCCTCACTCCATACTCCTTAAACCCCTCTTCCCTTTCATCCCCTTCCAAAAGCTCCCCCAAAACAGTAGCCTCCTTTTCCCCTTTCTGTTCGCTACTCGCTCCTCGCTTCCTATCTTGCGTCTTCTTTCATCCTTTACCCTCTCGTACCTCACTCTTTAAACCTCCCTTCCTCTTCATCCCCTTCCAGAACTCCCCAAACAGTAACCTTCTATCCTCTTCCTTTTTGTTACTCCCTCTTCATTTCTCACCTTCCCTTTTTTTTATTTAAACGGCTCGACACTTTATAATGCCAAAACCCAATTCACAACAACTAGGGCTACACTCTCTTACTTCACTCCTTATCCCTTTAAACCTCCTTTCCCCCTTCATCCCTTCCTAAGGCCTCCCAAAATATAAGCATTCCCACCCTCTTGCTTTTCTTTACTCGCTTTTCGCTACCCATCTTGCATCTCTTTAAACCCTTTGCCCTCACTCAGCCACCTCTTACCCTCACATCACCTTTCTTCCACCTCGCATCCTTCTCCCTGCAGCTGTCTCGTCATTCCTTTATTCGCTACTTCTTCTTCACCTCACATTTTGCGTCTCCTTTCATCCCCTACCTCCCTTCCGCTTCATATCCTTCCTAAAGCCCGGTTCCGACACAGCCCAGCAGCATTCCTACACACTTCCATTCCTTCGCTATTTACAGTATCCACAACTTACGTCAACGTCGTTCATCCTTTAATCTTAAGTCGAACATCTCCCTCCTCCGTCAACCCCTTCCACTCAGCAAGCTTCCTAACCTTCTCTATGTCAATCGTTCCTCCCATCCACCTTTCAACGCATCTTCCGTCTACTTCCATCTTCCTTTACCCCCTTCGTTACCTCAAGGCTTATCCCCTCACCTCCGTCCCCCCCAGCAGCTCCCTTCCCCTTCCTCTGCTACTCGCCCCCTCACTTCAGCAGGCTCTTACAGCACGCCGGTCTTGTCTACACGCCGCTCTTCACAGCGTCCTTGAAACACCATTAGGATTTCGACAAAATTAGATTCGCCAGCCTGCAATACAAACGTGTGTGCGGTTGTGGGGGGCAGGGGTGGTGGGGAGGGCTCTATGTGTGTGTGTGTGTGTGTGTGTGTATGTGTGTGTGTGTGTGTGTGTGTGTTCCTTTGATAATTAGTACGGTATGTGTGTTCATTAACATTTAAGTTATGGCAGCGGAAAAATAATGCGGGACGGAACGAATTATTCACAAATGATATAAAAGAGAATACGAAAAAAAAACCCGCCAGGGAATAATGTAATATAAAAACGGTAATGTAAAATGTACGCAATATATATAAATTTAGCGACAGCAGCGGAAAAAAAATAAATGTCATAAAGCAGGACACCAAATCTTTAAATCCTCAGAAAATTACCTCTCCGGCGGCCCCTTCGCTCCCCTCGGCCCTCATTTCCCCTCCAATCCAGCCATAGACAGTCAAGCCTACTCCCTGCCGACCCACGACCTTATTCAATACAGCAACAACAACACTTACTACTACTACTACTACTACTACTACTACTACTACTGCTACTATAACTACTACTTATATCTTTTTCCTCGCTGCTCTATATATCTCCTGTTTTTTCTGTCATTGTGGTAAACTTAAAGAAAGGAAAATATTAATCCAAATAAAGTATTATATAGGGAGCTTGAATATGTATTATCTGCTCTTATTATTCCTTTCCCTCCTCATCTTCCTCCTTCTCCTCTTCTTCCTCTTCCTCCTATCCTTCCTCCTCCTCCATTCTATCTTGCCACGCTGAGCCCTACAATATTCATCACACCTGACTCCTAATTAACTCGAAATAACCTTTACCTGGAACCTGGCAATAAACACACACACACACACACACACACACACACACACTGCTGAAAATGGTATCTGTCATAATGTAGAATTCTGCACCTCAAACAGACAGGGACGCGTCTCTATGGTAATGTGATTATCAACTGACGTCTATGGAAATTGGGGATCAAAATAGGCTTTGATTGTAAGCTTATTGGATAGACGAGAGGATTATTATTATCCTTACTAAACAGTGTGCCATAGATAGATCCGGTAGAGTGCAAATACTATTGGTTAATAAGTCTGCAACCCCGACACACCCAAGGCACAAAGATAAATGATAAAGAGAACAGGGAAAATAATGGGAAGATAGAAAACAGAGGATAATAAAGGGAATAGATGATTGAGAAATAGAATATGGGTCCTGCAAACTCAGATCAATCATAAGAAAAATCAGTATGCGAAAAAAAATAGGACCAGGCAGAGATAAAGTAAAAAAAAGTAGATAAGATAAAGGGAAAATAAGAAATAAAGAATAATAACAGGAATAGGTGATAGACAATTAGTATAAAGATCCGGCAAACTGAGAAGATTAAACACAAAAGAAATCAGTATACGAAAAAAAAAATGACCACTTATATTTACACTGTCATGAGAATGCAATACTGACCGAGGGTGAATTATAAATGACAGCAGATACTCAGAGAAGCGAACTTTAATTTTGCAAGGTTTCACACACACCTTGTCTGTCGCTGCTGAACGGAAACTGATCTAAAACTGAGGGACCAAAACCTCGGAAGGGAAAACAACTTATGAGAGGGGAAAAAAAGTTTGATGTCGGGAAAAAGGCTTGCAAAGGATACAGTTGGGTTAAGAGAGAAATTAAGGTAGAGGGAAAGAAATAACAAATGGGGGATTGTAAATACAAGGGGAATAGCTTAAATTTGTTAGAATGGGAAATTAATGAGGGGAAAAAGAGGAAGTTATGGGAAGTTAAGGGAATGAAAGGGGAGGAGGAAAAGGTGTTGCAGAAAGGAATTGATTGTAAGAGGTTTCTTTACTAATATAACTTCTAGAGGTAGGTAGTTACACGCCATTCTTGGGGAGACAAATCATGGGTATCAAATCTCTTTAGACGACGAAGAATATAGGAAAGATTTATGCAAGATCCATCATACATAATCCCGCATTGTTTAAAGGTGGGGAAAAATAAGTTAATGTAGCGTTGATGAATTAAATGAAATGTATCAGGATTTTAGTTTATTTTTTTGAGGTAGAAGCAGCACACATAATGCATTTCACAACTCTTGAGACGACGAAGAACATAGGAAAGAAACTAATATAAGGTCTGACACACATAATCCCGTATTGTCTAAAGGGGGAAAAAATGGTTAATGTGGCGCTGATGAATGGAAGTGAAATGTAACAGGATTTTAGTTTCTTTTTTGGTGCTGCTGAATTAAATTGAAATGTATCAGGATTTTAGTTTATTTTTTTAGAGGCAGAAGCAGCAGGCATTTCTTGGGGAGGCGAGTCATGCATCTCTAAAATCCGGGGAGACGCCGAAAATAAATGTGAGGTTTGGGGCCATTCATCACGCGGGGAGGAAGGCTTAAAAATTATTAGTCCGCGGAAGCGTCGGTATGAAATTCAATAATAAATGTGAAAGTAAAAATATCTGCATTAATATTAAAACTATATCAGTCATCATACCATTAAAAATTCATTAGAGGAATGTGGCGGATGGGAAAAATGATGCACGTGATCTATATAAATTATTTTCGCGATATTTCACCCACGCGCTCTGGTTTGAACGCAATGTAGTAGAGACGTTTGCGTTCATGGGCGTTGAAGGGGACAGCATAGCAAGTAACAGGACACCTCTTCACGCGAAATTGACTTCTCTTTTGGTCTCTCGTTCTGTATTCGTTTGTTGGAGCAGGGTCTAGCGGGCTTTTCGTTGTTGTTGTTTTTGTTTACTGCCCGTGAGCTGCCTCCCTTGCCGGAAAAGAAAAATGAAAAAAACAACAACAACGACGATAGCAACGGTAGTGATGAAGGTGAAGATAACGCAGGCAGGTGACGCGGGTGGAAGGGAATAACGGAGGTAGGTCACGTCTTTGTCGGTTCGGCTAATTTATTCTCTCTCTCTCTCTCTCTCTCTCTCTCTCTCTCTCTCTCTCTCTCTCTCTCTCTCTGATATAATAACCCGGCAATCCATCACTTTTCTTCTCTGTCAAATCAAGTTTCATGTTATTTATACCATTTACACGTTGGACACCAGCACCAGCAACAGCAACATCCGAAACTGCCCCCTCGTTTGGCTACTCATTTCTACTTTCTTTATAGGAGCAGTGATTTGCGCCCTTTTTATATTTATTCATTTTTGCCCTTGAACTGCCTCCTTTATTGTAAAAAAAAAAGAAAGAAAGAAAACAGCAGCATCAACAACAGTAAGGAACAACAAGCATGACTCATAAAATGTTTACGACGTCCAGCATCACGCCTCCGCCCGTTAACCTCGCCCCGGCATCTCGAGGAGGTCTTTACAGCACCTCGGCGTCGCGGAAAGGCAACCAAACGTCGCTTTTAAATTGCCAGAGTCGTCGAGTTTAAAAGGACAAGGAACTGGACGGCAGGAAGGGGCAAGGGAAGGGGAGCAAGCATCGCAGCCTTCACGAAGCCGGAGTCCCTGGACGTAAAAGGACGAGGATGGGGACTAGACGACGGCCATCGAGGGGGCGCAGGTGGGGCGGCTTGACACTGCTAGATGGGGGTCATTAGTCCCCAGGGCGGCGAGGGGCGCGAGCGAGGGCGTCATGCAGAGGATTGACTCCAAGCAGCAGTGTTGCCGCGCCAGCTGGACATGGTGAGGCACAACATGTATACTTACTCTTGAGCCTAGCGAAGGTTGTGTGGCGCATTACATAGCATGAGAAGATGAGGAGAATTCAGTGTTTTATACAGATGAATCAGACGTCCATAGCTTACGAGGAGAGGAGTGAGGAACCGAGGAGCAATGGAAGACAGAGACGAGTGTTGCCAGCAGTATCAACACAACACCTTTGTCTCCAAGGCTTCACGACACACACACACACACACACACACACACACACACACACACACACACACACACACACACACACACACACACACATACACAAAGAGAGAGAGAGAGAGAGAGAGAGAGAGAGAGAGAGAGAGAGAGAGAGAGAGAGAGAGAGAGAGAGAGAGAGAGAGAGAGAGAGAGAGAGAGAGAGAGAGAGAGAGAGAGAGAGAGAGAGAGAGAGAGAGAGAGAGAACCGAACCTATAACAGAGAAGAAAAAAGAGAAGAGGATACTAAAGAATATAAATAAAACAGGAGGGAAGAGGAAAGTAAAAAAAAAAAAAAAGGCGAAACGAGGGAAGAGAAGCGAGGAAGGTCAGTGGCCAGAGTAGAGAAGAAGAGAGGAAAGGAAGAGGAGGTTGAGGGGGGATGGGGTGCAGAGAGCAGGATATATATACGGCCAGCGGCGGCTCGTTAGCGGGGTAGCCAGGCCTGCCAGTGCGGTCCCGCGGGTGACTATTATGGATCGCGGCACGACGTTGGCCAGCCACTTCAGCTTCCCGCCATTTCACACCACGTCGATTCAAAATTTATAGTCCATTGTTGCGTCCCGAGCGTCAGCGTCCGGCGGGAGGGATGAGCCACCTGTTACGGGAGCCAGAGCCAGGGCGCGACCGTCACAAAGGGATGGAAAAGGGGGCTGCGGGGTCATGTTCCTTAGCCTATGCAACAAGAGCAGTCATTATTATTACTATTATTATTATTATTATCATTATTATTATTATTGTTATTATCATTATTCGTATTGTTGTTTTCTTGTTGTTATTACGAATTATTATTATGATTCTTACTATCATTTCCTCTAAGAATACTTGCCGCCACATCTGAGGATGGTGCCTTCGCCTGGATCACTAACGAGGCACTAACAATATTCAGAGTCTGGCTGATCCGTGCTAAGGTCAGAGCAGTTGTGCTAAGGATTAACGTTAAGGATTACCAATACGTGGAAATGGCTCATGCTAGTTGCAAACACCCTTTCAATGACCTCAATTCCGCTGAAGTAATTACTACATCGGTCGTGACCTCGCCGCGGGCCTGGCTGCCTTAATCTGAAACATCAAGTAATGAAAATTCATGAGACTCTTCGGACGCCGCTCCCTGCAAACCGGCCCAGAAATCTTTGCACGTTCAACCAAAAGGAAAATCTCACGAGTCGACGCGTCCCTCCGCGGCTCAGCAAGATATTTTCACAAACTTACATACCATTACCGAACACTGCTCACCTCATGAAATTAGAGAGCGAAGGATCCCGAGTTCAATTCCCGCAGATGGCGAGCATTGACCTAACCTTCAAATACGAATTTAATAAAGTTGAACCACTGGTAAGAGCCAATCAAGTGAGAAAAGGCATCTAAAAGAAAAAAAATCCCGCACCAGCGCTAACAAGGCCGACTACAAACGGGGAACGAGAGAGAAAGAAAAAAAATGAATCCGCTTGTTTTCATTAAATGTTGGTTTAGGAATGAGCATGGTCCATCTTGCTTCAGAGTCCGTATAAGGTAATGCGGAGTGAAGGGGAGTGACGGGGAGTGTAGAGGTCGGCAAATATTGAACACTGCTTAATTAACAATTCTGTGACACTCATCATTGGTCGCGCTGCTCCAATTACCAACCATTTCTCAAAAAGGATATAACGTTCCAGCAACAAATTGAGAATGACAAGAGCAGCAATCAACCAGAAAACAACTACACCAATAACAGACACA
>NC_066511.1:19319421-19351921 GCF_024679095.1 Eriocheir sinensis
AAGGGCAAAATAAATATATAAAAAAGCCCGCCATCACTGCTCCTATAAAAAAAGTGGCCAAAAGAGAGGTCAGTTTCGTGAGGAGGCGGCGACCCAGTGAGTATGCATATGGTACGGTTAGGTTAGGTTAGGTGTTAGGTTAGGTTAGGTTAAGATAGGTTAGGTTACTGTAGTATATACCGCGACCCAGGGCTACGGCACAATGGACACTTAGATAGACGTATAGAAATAAAAATGATAATGATAACAAGAGAGAGAGAGAGAGAGAGAGAGAGAGAGAGAGAGAGAGAGAGAGAGAGAGAGAGAGAGAGAGAGAGAGAGAGAGAGAGAGAGAGAGAGAGAGAGAGAGAGAGAGAGAGAGAGAGAGAGAGAGAGAGAGAGACGTGGTTATAATTATATGCAAGAAATGAGTGGGCAAAATGTGAAAGGGAGACTGGCAGAAGAACAAAATGGAAGGGGAGAGGGCTAAAGCAAATAGAGGAAGAGATGATATTGTGGAAGAAGAAAAATAATAAGGGGAAAGTTGGAGGGGAAGTGAACGTACCTCAAACTGGTGAATAGAAAGATGAATAAAGAGTGAAATGAAGGATAAAAATGGGCGAAGGAAGAAAATTACACGAAAACTGAAAGAAGACATGGATAAATTCAATGGCCAGATAGATGGATGGATAGATGGAGAGACGAGAAAGAAGGAAAGGAAGAAGGGAGGAAGGAAGGAGAGAAGGAGGATTGTGGAGGAAGATGAAGAGAAAGGAAGGAACCGAGGGAGCAAAAGAGAGAGGGAGTGTGGGAAATATACAAAGAGGAAATATGGGAGGATGGGAGAGGGAGTGCAAGAGAGTGAGGGAGGAGTGACGGAGGAGAGGAAGGGCATATCTATACATCCACCCTGCCCCAGAAGTCCTAACAACAGCAGGAAGGAAGGGAGGGAGGGAAAGAGGGAGTGTGGAAGAGAATGAAGGGGGAGAGGTATGGCATATCTATACATCCAAAGTACTTACAACAGGAAGGGAAGGAGAGAGGGAGGGGAGAAGAGGGAGAGAGGGAGGGAAGAAGAGGGAGAGATGGAGGAAAGGCATCTGTATACATCCACTTTGCCTACCAGCCTCAACAGCAGCAGATGGAGGAAGGGAGGGAGAGGGAAAGAGGGAGGGACGAGCATCTGTCTACATCTTACCTGCCCACGCCTGGCCCCAACAACAGGTAGGCGTTGATGCCACACACACCCGTCCTCGTTAGCGTAATGGCGGGCCGGCCGTCAGCAGTTACAGCCGCGTTGTGGCAGGCTGCAGGTGGCGCCGTGCCCTGGCTGACCATTAGCCTTCCCAGACCCCAATACCACCACCACAACCACCATCACCTTCACCACCACAGCCGCCTACAATGGTGCACCGACGGAAGCTCACACGCCTAAGCTAACTACCGTGAATTCGAGCCCCGGAGGCTTCTGTGTAATTACTTGGTGAGAGAAGATGCGCTTTGCTTCTCTAACTGTGGCAGGGCTGATAACGCTTTCTACTGAGCTGGGTGTATAGTTTTATCAATCCTTTGACATCCCTATCATCATCACTACCTCAATGACGACTACCAACACAAAGCACCCACCAATCCATGAAGTAACACGACGCTTCCCACTTCGAAACCTGCAGCACGACACACAACCACACACGGCCATCACCTCAACACGAAATCCTGCATCTAAAAGCACTACTACTTCGAAAACCACAATTACTGCTACTGAAAACCAATCGTCCACATTCACCGCCGCCCCACCTCCTCTACCTCCCCACCTTCACCACTACACCTCCCAAGACAGAACGGCGATAACTATGACCACAACGACAATCACCATGAAAGTCAGTAAGCACCAAAATCACGAAACACCGCCACAGAATAAGAAGTTTCTGTTACATTCACCACTATCACCATCACCACGATCCCCACCACCACCACAACGCCGAGAACTGCTTTCCACCATGTTCCAAAGACCTCGAACGAACGATGGGATCTTCACAACAGGATTATCGTGACACGTTTGAAACTACATACGACAACTTTTATATTTTACGGAGTTATCTTGTATTTACTATTATTTCTTTAGGTGAAAGGGGGTGAAGTTTATCCTTGTTCTATCTCCTTTAACTTCAAACCACCAACGGATCCCACATGAGGTCTCAGCGGCTGACTTACGGAAAATAAGCAAAAATAAAGGAGAAGAAAAAGCTAAACTAAGGTCTGTCTTTGTAACCCAGATAAAAGGGGAAGAAAGGAAGGCGATGGTTGGTAATAATGGTGATGGAAAGGAGCGATTACGTAGCGCGGCGGTGGTGAATAAATAAAAAAAAATGAAAGTAATGGTTGATAGCGTGCGTCGTGATGGTGAAGTGATGGTGAACGCTAGAATGGTGCTGGACGGGAGAGTGATAGATGAGATTACTGGTGGTGGTGTTGGCAATAGTGAGAGTGGAAGGTCGAAATATATAATGACTTTGGCGACAAGAATGATAATGACCGCGTGTGACTGTGTGATCGGTGGAGAGAACAGTGAACGAGTGTGACGGCGAATGTGATGAAGGTGATGACAGAGCAGAGGTAATGGAGGATGAAAATGAAGGGGACGTACGTAACTGCTATGATGAAGGGAAGCCATGGCAGTGGAGATGATGATGATGATGATGGGTGACAATGAAGGTGAATAAAAAAATAATATGATGCTGCATGAAGAGAATAGCCATAGCTGTTATAAGTGATGATGATGATGATGATGATGAAGATGGGAAGTAACTATACGTATGAAAAGGAAAGTGGAAAAAAAATAACGATGCCTAATGAAGAGAAGTCACGGATGATAACAATGGCGATGATGATGATGATGATGATGATAATGATGATGATGAAGCTGGGAAGTAACTATACGTATGAAAAGGAAAGTGGAAAAAAAATAACGATGCCTAATGAAGAGAAGTCATGGATGATAACAATGGCGATGATGATGATGATGATGAAAATGGGAAATAACAACAAAAAGTAAAAAAAAAAAAAAATCATGCCGCGGACAGTATGAAAATGGTGTGGAAGAGTGGTGGTAATCCTGGCGGAGGCGGTGGTGGTGGTGGTGGTGGTGGTGGTGGTGGGGGTGGTGTTTTTCGCTGTTATGCCCGTTGTTTTTGGTCTCATTGTCGCTGCTATTGCGGACGTTATTAATTTTGGTTACAGTTGCTGCAGCTTTTATTCCGGCGGTGGGTATTGTGGCTGCTTCTGTTGTTAATCTGGCTGTTGTTCCTATTGTTATTATGGCATTGTAGCGACGATAATGGTGGTGGTGGTGGTGGAGGTGAATTCACAGTGGCGATGGTGGTGGTGGTGATGATGGTATTGGTGGTGGTGGTGGTGGAAGTGGAGATGGAGGAAACGTTTGGTGCAAGTGGAGGTGGAGGTGGTGGTGGTTAGTGGAGGTGGTACCAGAAGAAGGTAGTGGTGATGATTGTAGTAGTCCTTCTGTTGGTGGTAATGGAGGTGGTGGTGGTGGTGATGTGGAAGGGAGGATAGAGGTGGAGATAACAGTGGAGGTAGAAGTGGCGGTTGAGGTATTGTTGTTGTTCCTGTTGCTGTTGTTGTTGTTGGTGGTGGTGGTAGTGATGTTGGCGTAGGTGGTGGTGGTAGCAAATGGGTGTAACAGTGACCCTCTCCCACCTCTTTACCGCCCATCTCCCCCCCCAGCCTGGCCCCGGGTCGGATTTGTGGCATGGGGTCCCCTGTGGTCACTTGCCGGGATCAAATTCCTTCTCGTTTGGGGCTACGGGGGCTGAGGGGGCGGCGGGTCTAATGGCCTTGGTGGTGGTGGGGGATGGGGAGGGGGAGGGGGAGAGTAAGGGGCGTAGAAGTGGCGGAAATGGTAGGTAAGTGGTGTTATTGTTGTTGTAAAGGGCGGTAGTTGTGGTGGTAGTGGTGATGGTAGTGGTGATGGTGGTGGTGGTGAATATGGTAACGTTTGTGGTGGCGGTGGTGGTGGTGGTGGTGGTGTTGAATGGTAACGGTAGTGATGGTGGTATTGATGGTGGTAGGTGGTGGTGTTGAATGGTAACGGTAGTGATGGTGGTATTGATGGTGGTAGGTGGTGGTGTTGAATGGTAACGGTAGTGATGGTGGTACTGATGGTGGTAGGTGGTGGTGGTGGTAGCTATTGTGGTGGCAGCGATAAGGGCGATACACAGAAGAGGAGGAGGAAGTGGAGGAAGCGGAGAAGGACGAGTAGTAAGTGTGGGAGGGGGAGGAGGAGGGCTAGAGAGGGGGTAGGGGCTAGAGGGATGGCCGGAGTTGTGTTAATGCTGTTAGTTAAGGTCACTTTAATTCCCACGCGAGGGGAGACGCCGGTATAGCTATGGCGGGAGGGCGGAAGCTGTGTTTAATTGAATGGCTAATTGTTTCTCCTCGCACCGCCGCAGGAAATAGACGTCAGCTCACCTATCTACCTACCTACCTGCTAACCTACCTATCTACCTATACCTATAATTTTAGCCCGCAGGAAGTAGACGTCAGCTCACCTACCTATCTACCTACCTACCTGTTGATCTACCTATCTACCTATACCTGTAATTTTAGCCCCCAGGAAGTAGACGTCAGCTCACCTATCTACCTACCTACCTGTTAACCTACCTATCTACCTATACCTGTAATTTTAGCCCCCAGGAAGTAGACGTCAGCTCACTTACCTCTCTACCTACCTGCCTGCCTATCACCTTAGCCCTCCTCCTTCTACCTTCCATTTTCTTTCCATCATTACCAATTTTTCACTGCTACTTCATCCTTCATCTTCAACTCACCTTTCTTCACTACATCCGACACTTCCCTACTCCCCTTCACACTTCCGTTTTCCAGCTAACTCTTCTCCATTTCCATTCACTCTCCATCCGTTTTCTTTTTATGTACACTATCAACCAGTTTCGATTTCCACTCTGCCGACCACTATTTACTTTACCAGACTTCATCAACCCCAGCCTAGTCAATTCCTCAATAATTCTACACTTTTTTTCCTTTCCATTCGCCTCTTTTCCCTGTAATTCTTTCCTTATTTTCCTCTTCTATCTTTCCCCGTCATCTTCTCCATCAAAACCACATCCTCCCTTTCTTCGCCCTATCCTTTCTTTTCCATCTACTTTTATCACATCACCAAGACTTACCATCACCACTATCACCATCAATACTTCTTCACCCGTTCCTTCCCATCATCATCACCAAAACGTTACTTCTTCCACGACCACCATGCACTTACCACCATTTTTTTCCCACCATCATCCCACCGTCACCATTCTCATCATCGTTCGTGTCCCTGTCATTTCCGTGGCCGTGACCTCAAGTGCGTGCATAGGAAGGAAAGGGAATGTGTGCAGTTAATGTGTGAAAGGATGCATGAAGAAAAGGAAAGAGACGAGGTAGAGGAGGAAGGAAGGAAGGAAAGAAGAAAGGAAAGAGAGGCATGAAGGAGGGAAGGGATGGAAGGAAATTTAATAAGGAATAAGAGGAATGAAAGGAAGGGTAGAAGGAAGAAGTAATATGGAGGGATAGATAGATGAATGGATGGGTGGATAGATGGAGAGTGGAGAAAGGAAAGAAGGAAAGGAAGAAGTTGGGTGAAATAAAACAAGAGCTAAAAAATAAAAGAAGAGGAAGGAAAGATGGAAGGAAGGAAGGATGAAAGGGAAGAAGAAAGGAAGAGTAGGAGGAATGATGGATAAGATAAATCGTTAAGCTGTGTGTGTGTGTGTGTGTGTGTGTGTGTGTGTGTGTGTGTGCGTGTGTGTAACGGATAGCTGGCCGTGTTCGTGAGGCGTAACTCGACACACTCCCACAGTTAGCGACGGAAGGACTAAGTGACCGGAGCGAACACGAATACCTTCCGCCACAACCACCACCACTACCACCACCACTACCACCACCACCACCGCCACCACCACCACCACCACCACCACCACCACTACCACCATCATCACCACCACCACCACAACCACCACAACCACCACAACAGCCACCACCACCACCTTCACCACCACCACCATATCCTCATACCGCCATCACCACCAACACCTTGAATTTCTTGCCACCCTTCTCACCATCATCACCATCACACAAACATCACTGCAACCACTATACAACTGTCACCATCAACACTGTATACCCAAAATTCTTTGCCCTCTCCTTTTCCTCCTTCTTCTCTTACGTGTTATGCATGGGAGGGTCACGCCCATCTACACTTTTCTCATTGACCGTATCAGAGGAATATAATATTTTTTGTGTATTATCATTTTGTATCACCATCATCACCATCATCATCACCACCGCAATATTCTCCTTTTCCTCCTTCTCTATTCTCTTCTCTGTCTCTTTTCTTTACACTTTTTATTACAAACATGGCACCGGCGTTCGTGTCAAGGAGCGCTGAAGTCATCCTCAATCTGTATTTAGCATTACTTAGAAATCATCTCGATCATGCGATCAGTTCTTGCAACCGTAATATAGAATGGATATCAAGATGTAAAAATCTGTGAAGAGGAGGATGACAAAGAGGATTCAAGGGTGTAAATCTACATTCTCTGGAAAGGCGAAATGTGCAAGGAGGCTTGATTGAAATATATAAATGGATGAAGGGCTGAAGGGTGGTAAGAGAGACGGGTAGGACACGTAGCAATCGATTTAAGTAAGATAAATTCAGATTCAACAAAGGCATAGCCAGGAATTGGTTTACCAGTAGAATGTTAGATGAGCGGAACATGCTTGACAGTCACGTTGTGGATGCCAATGCGACAGATGTATTTCAAAGAGGTTACTAAATTCATGGATTGTGGGGTTACGTGGGGTTAGGTTTACAGGAGCTACCTTGTATGGGCCAACCAACCTCTTGCAGACTCCTATATGTTCTAATCTCATCTCCCCATCCCCCTAAACCTTCGCCAACCATCCATCTATCTATCGACTCTCCCTTATTTTCTATTTACTGACAACCTCTCCGAGGAATATATCAGAAAATCCTTTAATCCATCACCAACGTCGGACCTTTCATATCGAGGACAGTGGAATGGAGCAAAGCGTAGAGGAAGGGACATACAGGGGGGAGGGGGAGGAGGCAAGGCACGAAGGAACGGGGAGGGACGGGGTACAAGGGGAAAGAGGTGGGGTAAGGAGGGAAGGGAAGGGGAGGACTGCAAGAAAGGAAGAGGATGGATGGGACTCTGGACGGGTAGGAGAGAGATAAGGGAGAAAAAAAAAGATGAGTGCGGCGAAGGAGGAGGTACTGATAGGAGCAAAAGGGAGGGGAGGGATGGAGTAAAGAAAAAAATAAGGAGAGGGAAAAAATGAAGGAAAGAAGAACGGAGAAAAAATAGGAAAAAATACCTCAGGAAACAGAAGAATCACAAGAAGAGAAGGCGATGAGAGGACAGTGACACAAATGAAGAAGCATAGAAAGAGGAAGAGAGGGAAGGGGAAAAAGCGAATAGACTCAAGGAAAAGAATGGGAAGAGAGACCAACCATTACACAGAGGGATGGGAGGAAATGAGACTGACGAGGAAAAGGGAGAGAGGAAAGAGGAAAGTGACACAAATGAAGAAGCATAGAAAGAGGAAGAGAGGGAAGGGGAAAAAGCGAATAGACTCTAGGAAAAGAATGGGAAGAGAAACCAACCATTACACAGAGGGATGGGAGGAAATGAGACTGACGAGGAAAAGTGAGAGAGGAAAGAAAGAAACAAAGCACAGAAGGAAATATAAAAGATGAAGGAAGACACCAGAGAACATGGGGTGGTCAGAGCTGGGGCACAGGAGAGGAGAGGAAAAAATGAGGCACGTAAGAAGAAGAAAAAAAATAATCATGGAAGGACGATGAGAGGAAAATTGATCAAATGAGAGGATAAAATAACACACACACACACACAAAAAAAAAAAAAAAAATAGTACAGACGTTACAATCAAATCTGAGTGGGACACGATGAGCGAAGAACGACATGAGGCAAGGAAAAGAGAAGAGAGGAAGAAGAAGAGAGAAGAGGAGGAGGAGAAGGGAGGAGAAGATAACAGAGGCAACGAACGAGAAGCCATTGGATGCCCTTAATTGAATATTCGACCCCCTCCTCCACTCCCCCCTTAACATCCACCCTCTAATACTCTTACCCATCGATGCCTGTCACCAACATCTACCCATCATCTACCCAAAGCTCCCCCTCTCCCCCTCTTCCCCTTCCCCCCCTTCACCTCCCCACTCCTCTATTGATCATCTGAGGTCACTACGCTGCTCTGATGTTGCTCTTTTCTGACCTGTAGCCAATTATCTCTTGAGTCATCTCCTCCTCCTCCTCCTCCTCCTCCTCCTCTTCCTCCTCCTCCTCCTCTTTTTTTCCTGTATCCTGTTGTCTATCCTTCTCCTATCCTAATTTTTACCTCCCCCTTCTCTTCCGCATCTTCTAATTCTTGTCTTTTATCCTCCTCGTCCTCTTCTTGATCATTTTTCTCATGTCCTGCTTTCCTTTCCTTTCCTTTCCTTTCCTTTCCTTTCCAACCTTTTCTTTCATTTCCTTTCCTCCCCTTCCCTTTCCTTTCTTTCCTTTCCTTTCCTCCCCTTCCCTTCCTTTCCTTTCCTTTGTCTTGTCTTTCCTTTCCCTTCCAATTTCGTGTCTTTTTTCTCTACTCCCTTTTTTCTTCTCTTCATTTCTCCCTTTTTCTCTTTCTCTTATTATTCGTTTCTTTCCTCCTCCTCCTCCTCCTCCTCCTCCTCCTCCTCCTCCTCCTCCTCCTCCTCCTCCTCCTCCTCTTCCTCTTCCTCCTTCTCCCACAACAACCAAAAATATGTAAGTAGAAAATATTACCAAGGCTTTTTTCTATATCCCTCCCTCCTTCTTTCCCCTGGTGTCGCTTGGAGGAGCTGTAACGCGAGCCTTCCACGCACGCCTTCATCAGACTAATGTACTCCCGGCAGCAGCTTTTTCGGCATCTCGTAGCCAGCAGCTTTTTGTGTGCGGGATTATTTTAAGAGAGAAGGGAAATACGAGTGACTGATGGAATAGGGTTTGTCGGGATTATATTAAAGAAAAGGAAAATATGAGTGAGTAGTAGAATATAGTTCCGCGTTGTTGGGATTTAAGAGGAAATAAGAAAAAAATAGAGAAGGAATATACGAGTGAGTAATAGAATGTATCTCGGTGTTGTTGGGATTATATTAAAGAGAAGGAAAATACAAGTGACTGATGGAATATAGCTCGGTTTTCGCAGGATTAAAGAAGAATATTTATATTTAAAGACAAGGGAAAGAACGAGTAGCGAATAGAGTATAGCTAGCTTTTATCCGGATTAAAGAAGAAAGAATGAAAAAAATTCTGATGAAATAAAGATCGATTTAGTAGGATTAAGAAGAATAGGGAGATTAAAGAATATTAAAGAAGGAAAATTAGGGTGACTGATAAAATAGAGATCGATTTGGTAGGATTTATATTTAAAGACAAGGAAAATTATAACGATCAGTGAAGCGAATAGAACTGATGAAATAGCTCGATTTATCCGGATTAAAGAAGAAAGAATGAAAATTATAATAGATCAATGAAGGAAAAAACGAGAACTGATGAAATAAAGATCGATTTAGTAGGTATTATTTTAAACAGGAAAGGAAAATTATAATAGATCAATGAAGGAAAAAACGAGAACTGATGAAATAAAGATCGATTTAGTAGGTATTATTTTAAACAGGAAAGGAAAATTATAATAGATCAGTGAAGGAAAAAACGAGAACTGATGAAATAAAGATCGATTTAGTAGGTATTATTTTCGACAGGGAAGGAAAAAACAAGCAAAGAGTAAAATAGAGTAGCTCGTTTGAGGCTTGGAGGAATGATATGGGCAACTAATTAATATTCGGCGCGGCCATGACCGTTACTGTATGCCGAGATAAGGATGGGAATGTTTTATTTAGTAGTTTAATTATATATTCACATCAGCGCTCTTTAAAAACAAAACAATGGAAATTCGTATTAAAGTATCCCCGTTATGCATTTCTTTATCTACTTATTAGCTAAATTATTGAACCTTTCTATTTGTTATCACTTCCCCCTCCACAGATGCTTCTCAATGACTCCCTGGTGTAACCGCGACTTCCCTTACTTTCCTTCCTTCCTTCCTTCCTGTACGTTTCCCTTTCAGCCTCCCCCCTTACCTTCCTCTCCTCCCCTACTCCTCTTCCCCTTCTCTTGTCTCTCCGTTCTCCATTCCTCCTCCTACCAGATCATGGAGTATGGCGCGTCACTATTGCAAGATGCGTTACGTGTATCTCTTCATTAATCATCTTTCCTGATCCACCAAGAACCACCCACCATACTGGTAGAGGTGGAGGATACAACTCTGGGTCGTTAAGTACCACGGCGGGATCATCTTACTGCGACTTCACCGGAACCACGAGTAATAGAAACCCGAGACAACGAATGCGTAGAAATGAACGTTAAATATTACGAGGAAACCGGGGAAATACGTGTTTGGATGAGGGGCATACTCCTTTTACCTCTGTTTTCATTATTATTTAGCAACAACAAAAAACACAAATACTACTTCCGGTGTTGATACTACTCCAATTGATGCTAATGTAATTTATGTGACTGCTTCTGCTACTGTTGCTCATGTTGCTGCTGTGTCATTGTTGTTGTTGTTGTTCTTGTTCTTGTTGTTGTTTTGACCCTCCTGCTGCTGCTGCTACTTCCTACTTATACAATAATGCTTCTAATCGTTTTTTAACGCTCTCGACAGAAAGATTTATGAGCTCCGTGAGAAAAAAAAATTGATACTGATGATTATGAAGAAGAGCAGGACGAGAAGGGCGAGAGAGAGGCGGTAGCGGCGGCATGGAGGGTCCGTGACGTGAGGTGGAGGGAGGGATCCAATTAACCGTCTCACCGGAATCCACTCCTGAGGGTAATGATCAGACTCCTACGCACCGCGCACCTGTGGGAAGCACGGCTGAAGGCTGCGGGGAAGAGTGGCGCCTCAGCCCCTCCGCCACCGCCGCCAGGCAGGGGAGGAAAGGCTGGATGAAACACTGCTATTTCACGGGGACGGTGGAGCCAATAGTGCTGACTCCAACTCCTCGTCATCACCACTACCACCACCACCACCAGCACCGCCAGCACCACTACCACCACTTAAGGACGCACAGAGATAAAAACAGGCTACACGAGGCCAGTTCGTCTATATATGACGGGACGACCAGTGACGTTTTCCTAATAAATACTTGTGGAAACTAACAATTCTTGGTACTACATTTGTCACCACTACCACCACCATCATCACCACCACTACCTCCATCACTACCAATACTCTCCTAATGGTAAATTCTGCCCCTACTAATATCCCTGCTTCGTATCCTTTGTCACCACCACCACCAGCGTCACCAATACCATTCCTTCATCAGCGGGCGTATATTGCGAAGGGGTAGGGAGGGGAGGGAGAGGGGGAGGAAAAGTCTCGGGTGGAGGGCCGTAATACCTGGTTAATTCCCGTGTAGGAGGAACGCCGCCCCGCCACGGACCCCCGATCCCCCAACCTCACCCCCCCGCCCCCCGCGCCGCCAACTTTGATATGACAGCCAGTCTGCGGCAGCCATTTCCATAATCTAATAATTAAGGATTAAGGAGTCCCATCAAGCAGCTCACCCAGTGCTGGCGGCGGCGGCGGCAGCGGCGGCGGTGGTGGTGGTGGTGGTGGTGCTTCCTCACTCTGTTTCCTATCCTCCACCACCACATCATTCCTACTTTCCCCTCTTCATTCTCGTCCTCATCTCTCTCCACCTTCTCCTCCAGTTCTGCATCGATCTCCTCGTCATTTTCCTGTTCTTCCTGCTCCTCCTCCTCCTACTACTAATTCTCATCCTCCTTTTTATTTCCTTTCCCTTCTCGTCGTCCACTTCATAATCATATTTCGCTTCATATTCCTCTTCCTCTTCCTCCTCCTCCTCCATTACCTTTATCCGATTCATTTTCCTCCTCTTTCTCCTCCTTTACTCTTCTCATTCGCCTCCTCTTGCTTTTCCTATTTCTCATCCTAGTTTAACTATGCTTCCTCCTCCTCCTTTTTTTCTCTCAAGTTTTCTTTTTTTTCTTTTTACTGGATATTTTGCTGTTAGTTTTTGCGGCTGTCACTGTTGCTGTTTATTTCCCGTTTTCTGTTCCCGTCGGCGTGGTTGCTTACTGTCCAATTAACTGCGTGTCGTCACTGGTAATTATGGCGATTTTGATATGGTGATGATTAACTTTGTTCCCCCTTTAAGTTTTGATCCACTTAAAACTTGATTATTAATTCTCTCTCTCTCTCTCTCTCTCTCTCTCTCTCTCTCTCTCTCTCTCTCTCTCTCTCTCTCTCTCTCTCTCTCTCTCTCTCTCTCTCTCTCTCTCTCTCTCTCTCTCTCTGAAGCTTTAATAATGCGTTTCCCAGGTTCCCCTTACATTGCCAAAGGAATTATTGCATATATTTTTTGTAGGACTGTTCTCTTCATCCTACATTCATCTTTATATTCTCTCCATTTTTTCCACTTTTTTTTGTGTTTTCTCCATTCTCTTTTCTCTTTTTTTTTCCGTTTTTTTCGTTGTCGACATCTTTGCCCTTTTCCTCCTCCTCCTCCTCCTCCTCGCCATTTCTCTTCGTGTCTCCTTTCTTTATTCCACAATCATCTTCATGTTCTCTCCTTTTATTCCACTTTTCGTTTTCTCTCTTCATTCTAATCATTTTTTTTCTCTTATTTTTTTCGCTTTCTCGTTTTCGTCAACTTTGCCCTTTACCTCCTCCTCCTCCTCCTCCTCCTCCTTTTACTTCTCGTCCTTTCTATCACATCCACTCTAAACCAAGTCAGCTGTTTCACTTTTTTTTATCTTATCTCGTCTTATTTCCCTATATTTTCCTTTTCTTGCGCCTCGCCTTCTTTATCCTCCCCTGTTATGACCCCAAAACCCGTTCCGTCTTCCCCATTTCTTCCTGCTTCCTATCTTCTCTCCTCTTCCTGCTATTCCACTTCCTCCCTACACTCCATTTCCTCTTTGTTATCGTCTGTTATCAACCACATCTGCTCAGTTTTCGACCTTTCCTTGTGTGACCTATTTCCTCACCCTTTCACTGCTCCTTTTTCTGTTCCTCTTTATCCTTGACCTCCTCCTCCTTCTCCGTATTCCTTCATTAGGTCTTTGTATAGCCACATTTTCCTAATCCTTTTCCTCCTCCTCCTCCTTTTTTCTTCCCTCCTATTTAGAGTCACCTATTCCTCACCTTTCTCCTACTCCTTCTCCACTCGTCTTTGTCCTCCTCCTCCTCCTCCTCCTCCTTCTTCTTCCCATCTACAGCCACCTTTCCATCCTTGCCTCCAATCTATTTCTTGTCTACATTATCCTACTTTGCATTACACTTCCTCTTTGTCTGTTATCATCCGACCCTTCTCTCTTCTCTTTCTCCTCGTGTCATTTTCTTTATTTCCTCATCTTTTTTTTTTTCATTTTCTCTCTCTCTCTCTCTCTCTCTCTCTCTCTCTCTCTCTCTCTCTCTCTCTCTCTCTCTCTCTCTCTCTCTCTCTCTCTCTCTCTCTCTCTCTCTCTCTCTCTCTCTCTCTCTCTCTCTCTCTCTCTCTCTCTCTCTCTCTCTCATTATAATTCTTATCATTATTATTACTTAAAATGACACTTCATGAGCAACAGGAATGATTCTCACTAATGCCATCGTTCATCCGAGCCTCCTCCTCCTCCTCCTCCTCCTCCTCCACCATCTCCTCCACCACCACCCCCACCCCCACCCCGGGATTTCTAGCGTGGCGGCAGAGGACAGCAATATATCGAGGCGTCTCATTGATATTCGAGCAGTTACGACGCTGATAGGGAAGTAATGGCTTAATGCAGGGCAGGGGCAGGGTAGGGGGCAAGACAGGGACAGTAGCAGAGGCTGGAAGGGCTGGGCAGGGCAGGTTAAGTAAGGTAGACAGAAGACATACGGAGACAGGAAGAGAGGTAGACACAATAGACATAGGAAGAGGAGAAGGGGGGGGGAAGGGAGAAGGAAGAGAGGAGGAAGGAAGGGAGGTCGAAGGAAGGGAGGTAGAAGAGGGTATCCACAACCAGCACCAACACAAGCACCAGCACAAGCACCAGGAGCACCAGCAGAAGCATTGACCAGACAGCAGCAGCAGCAGCGGGAGGGAGGGAGCGTGAGAGAGAGGGAGGGAGGCTGAGGTCGTGGCTAAATGGACGATTATTGAACGAAGGATGTAGTTTCCGCCGCTTTGCCCTAAGGACCCGCTGGCGGACCGAGGTGGAGTGGGCGGTGAAATGGGCGGTGAAGGAGGAGGGTTGCGTGACTGGCTGAGGGGCGGTGAGTGTGTGGGTTGAAGGAGGGAGGAGGTGTGGGGGATATGTGTGGCTATAGTGGTGGTATAAGGGCAGGCAAAAGTACAGTGTTAAAGGGAATGGTGCAGTGGGAGGTGAAATGGGCGGTGAAGAAGGATTGACTAGCTGAAATGTGGTTGTGTGTGGTGGTGGGTTGAAGGGATGTGTGTTCCAGTACTCATTGCAAAGGTGGTGATAAGGGCAGGCAAAAGTACATTGTTAAAGGGAATGGTGGAGTGGGAGGTGAAATGGGCGGTGAGGAAGGATTGACTGGGTGAAATGTGGTTGTGTGTGGTGGTGGGTTGAAGGGATGTGTGTTCCAGTACTCATTGCAAAGGTGGTGATAAGGGCAACAATAAGGAATGGTGGAGTGGGAGGTGAAATGGGCGGCGAAGAAGGATTGACTAGCTGAAATGTGGTGTGTGTGTGGTGGTGGGTTGAAGGGATGTGTGTTCCAGTACTCATTGCAAAGGTGGTGATAAGGGCAACCATAAGGACACTGTTAAAGGGAATGGTGGACTGGGAGGTGAAATTGCTTGTAAAGGAAGAGGAGTGACTGGGTGAAGAGGGGTGTGTGCGTGATGGTGGGTGAGGGGGGATGTGTGAGGATATGTCAGTACTCAAACACTGTAGAGGGTTGAGTGTTAGTGGTGGTAAGGGCAGCCAAAAGAACACGGTTAAAGGGAATGGTGGGGGTCATGCGGCGTGTAAAGAGAGGCGAGAAAGGGATCAGCGGAGTGTATGCTGGGAGTGTTCGGAGCGGTGCAAGGGAGGGATGAAATGATAATGCTGTACAGAACACAGAGAGGTTATGTGCCAGACAGTCCAGTAGTAGAGAGGGAGAGGAAGTGTTCAGGTATGTGATGTAAATTGGTATGCCGTGTCAGGAGAGAGAGAGAGAGGGAGGCGATGAGCAATATGTGGATAGTGGTATTTGCTCGAATGGTGCTGGACAGAGTAGAGAACATGATTTGTGTAAAGCAGTGAGGTGGCAGAAAAGGGTTGTGGGAAAAGCCATTGTGATGTGATTTTTTTTACTGCAAAGGAAGCAGCTAAAGGGCAAAAACAAAATATACAACAACAACAACAACAAAAAGCCCGCTACCCACTCCCCCTGTAACAAAAAAAATATTAAGTGATGGTGTATATGGCGTTAAAGAGGGCCAGGGAGGGAGAGGGTGGATGCGTGACCAAAGAAAAGGTGAAAAGAAAATGAAATGCGTTAGGTGAGACAAAAAATGAACGATTGATAAGAACTGTGCGTAAAGTGGAAGAGAAATGAAATGTCCCAAGAGTGAGTGGATTCAGAGTGTTTGCGTGTATGAGAGATGAGACGGGCTGCATGAGGGTATCGGAGAGTGGATTCGGTGTGTATGTGTTTATGAGAGATGAGACGGGGTGGATGAGGGTAACGGAGAGTGGATTCAGTGTGTATGCGTGTATGAGAGATGAGACGGGGTGGATGAGGGTATCGGAGAGTGGATTCGGTGTGTATGTGTTTATGAGAGATGAGACGGGGTGGATGAGGGTATCGGAGAGTGGATTCAGTCTGTATGTGTGTATGAGAGATGAGACGGGGTGCATGAGGGTATCGGATATGGCGCGTGAAAGACAATAAAACGATGTGTTGTATGCTCGCAAAAGGCCATTCCCGGTGAAACCCAAGGTGTGAGGGAACTCCGCTCAGCTAATCGAGTCAAGGGACCGAGCGGGAGTCTCCATATAGAGTGCAATGGAATAGAACGCAATACTGGAGATGGGAAAGGAGACAGGGGGAACGTACAGCACACACACACACACACACACACACACACACACACACACACACACACCTGCCCCAAAACACCTTTCCTCTCTCACCCTCGTCCTCTTCTCTTCTCTTCTTTTCCCCCCACCAACTATCAGGTTTTTCTCCCCCACCCCCGACCCCTAACACCCCTTCCCACTCTCTCCCTTACTTCCACAGCGGACAACAACAAATCCGGAGAGAAAAAGAGCCAGATTCAAGCGATGTATACACACAGAATCATTAAACCAAATGGATATTCACGGTCATCGCGTCGCCGGTGTAGCAGACTAACTGATTCCAGCGTCCAATTACTCTCGTTGCGCGGAAACTTTGGCCGCTGCACGTGCTATTAAAAAAGGCAGTGGGGGAAAATCTCGTGTTGAAGATTTTGAAGTTTTTGTTTGCTTTCATGGACATCATAATTCGTTCTATCTTGCTGTGACCCGCGAGTTATGCTTTGAGGTATTTTTAATCAGTGGTGTACATTTCGAGACGGTATTTTTAGTATTGAGATTTGTGTTCAAAGAGCCTATTCGTTACTGAGGCTTTGGTCATAATTATGTATCCCCTTTTTAACTGCACAAAGCAAGATAGAAAGATAAGCGGCTGAAGTTTCTGGGGCTTTTATTATAATCATCTTCCCTACTTAGAACTATATGAATATGACTGGAATTCCATCTCATGTCTTCCCTATTGAAGTACAGGAAGAAGGCTAAAGCTGCATGAGTATGGCTACTAAGTCTTGGATGCTCCACTCACACAGCACTTCTGGACAGAGTGAAGTCTAAGGCTCTTCGTCTCATCAGTTCTCCTCTTACTGACAGCCTTCTACCTCATAAATTCCGCCGCCATGTTGCATCTCTTTCTATCTTCTATCGATATGTTCATGGTGACTGCTCTTCTGAACTGCTAACTGCATACCTCCCCCCCTCCCGCGGCCCCGCTGCACACGACTTTCTACTCATGCTCATCCCTATACTGTCCAAACCCCTTATGCAAGAGTTAACCAGCATCTCCATTCTTTCATTCCCTTCGCTGGTAAACTCTGGAACAGTCTTCCTTCGTCTGTATTTCCTCCTGCCTATAACTTGACCTCTTTCAAGAAGAGTGAATCAAGACACCTTTCCATCCAAACTTGACCTCTCTTTTGGCCGCTCTATACCTATCACTATATGAGAGCAACAGTTAGCGTTTTTTTGTTTTTGTTTTTTTTACATCTTTTTGTTGCCCTTGAGTTGCTCTCTGTGTTATAAAAAAATATCTCCCTTACCAGCAGAAAGAGAAGGATAAATGAAAGTGGTTCTGATGAAAGACAATACACCTCAATTCGTTACACGTGAATTTCAGCGGAAAACTGTGTTTCTTACTTATGGAATCAGTCGATGCATAAATGAGCGAGTGAGATAAATTATGAATAATTGATGGTAATTGGAGCACAGGTGGGTGGTGAGAATTAACAGCGGCTGGCCCACGGCATGGGAACAACATCTGTTCCACACATTTTTACTTGGTTTAAAGAGTAAAACATCAGTCATTATCCTGCTCTGGAATAAGAACAGCAGTATAACTCTTTCCCCAATAACGAGAGCACTTAGTTTCACGTGTCTTGATAACTATACTCAAGATAGAACTACCCACATGCTGTCCAGAAGACCACCTATCAACCCGCACTCTAGATTCTAGGATTAAAGACGAGCTCCGGGAGGGCAGCATGAGCCAATGCAAGATGGCGCCACTATAAACACTCGCCTGCGCCAGAACGGGCTGGGCCGACCATCAGGCCCCACCGGGAAGAAGCCTTGGACCGACCATCAGGATCCACCGGGAAGAAGCCTACCGGCGCAATAGGCCAAGACGTAAAAAAAAAAAAAAAAAAAAAAAAAAAAATCGATAGAACGTAAACTGCTCCAGGTTGTCGTGAAGGAAGGCGCGACGGAGGAACTGAGGATGCTGGATCACGGGTGTCAAGACTGAAGGAAAATTGAAGAGAACGAATATAAACTTTCGTCTAGATAGGCAGCGGAGGGGAGGAGGCGTGCAGCAAAACTTCGAAAACATAGCTACTAGAAAAACAGTAGAGGCAGTGTAGGAGTAGCATCTCTACGGTAAGGGGGGGGAGGGGGCAGCCTATGTAATACGCGATATATATGCGTAAAAAGTCACAGTCAATAACAAGTTCGTGCCGTGTGGGGGAGGAACAAAGTCTGCACCGACACTCAGCACACTCATGGACTGCACACTGGACCTTGGATGACAGACAAAGTTCATCGTCGAAGTGCCTCCGTTACTTTTCTTTTATTCTCATATGCATTATTGTTATTATTATTATTATCATTAACACTCATCTTTAGTAGCAGAAGCAGTAGGGGTGAGCGTAGCAACATTAACAGTAGCGGTAGTAGCACCAAGGACAACTATATAAATAATTCTAATATATTATCAAAAGCGAGAACAACACTCCTAAATGTTATTACCACTTCATCATTTTCATCACTAATTTCCTTGTAATGCATATCGTTAATGAAGGAGAAATAGATTAGAGAGAGAGAGAGAGAGAGAGAGAGAGAGAGAGAGAGAGAGAGAGAGAGAGAGAGAGAGAGAGAGAGAGAGAGAGAGAGAGAGAGAGAGAGAGAGAGAGAGAGAGAGAGAGAGAGAGAGAGAGAGAGAGAGAGAGAGAGAGAGAGAGAGAGAGAGAGAGAGAGAGAGAGAGAGAGAGAGAGAGAGAGAGAGAGATTATATTACCAGGGTAGTAGTAATAATTATGTTAAGTGATGTCCGCGCGCTGTACGTTAGCGGCGAAGCGTCTGGTTATTTGTATAGTGTTGCCACAATTATGCAAACCTATTTGTGTGATGTAGAGGCTTAAAATTTAATATCAGACCCGCGCTGCTGAATTATGATGACGAAGAATTTTAGCGACTCGATGCTGTTCTGAATTAATGTATATATTCCCGGCACTTTTAGCGAGTAATTATGATGCGTTAGATCAGGAATGTTTATCGAAGCGGCGGCCATCAAACGCGACCTCGAAAATTGAGTTTCTAAAAAGCGACACGGAAAAAAACAAAATCTGAATCAAGAACGCTCATCAAAATTAAGACGCACCATGATCAACTTTTTACATTATTATATACTTTTTTATTCCGATTTCGAAAAATATGTAAACAAAATCTCTTGTATAACTCACGAAGGCTAACAAAATCGGCATTCAAGGTTCATAAAAAAAAAAACCGAACTCCTTATATAGCGACTTTGACCTTCCATGTATCACGCGAAGGCTTTGTGGATACTGCGCGCTGGGGCCGAGGACGCTGGGCACGGCACACACTAAGGGCCACATTCTTAAACATTTCGGCGCCCAGGCACACATATTTGACAAGACTTTCATTGGAGTTTCGGGCATGACCTGGGGTAGCTTCATGACCCTGGTGGTAGTTTGACCCTTTTTATGTACCGTGAACCTAAAATACCATTCATGAAAACCCGACTGATCTCCTTTTAGGCCTTTGGAAATGGTTGACGTGAAAGCCGAAAGCCTCTGACAATACCGACCCAGCACAGCAGCCGCCAAGAGGACGTCAGGCCCTGACGTCCTCTTGGCGTTGCCAGATTATCGTATTCACCACTTTGTATTTATCATTTTTTAGCCTCAAACTCTCGTACCTACACAAATAACGAAAGAATATTAAAGTTAGCGTTAAAACTGTTATTTATTGATGTTTGTTTGTTCGTTTTGCTATAAATATCAGTCAGAAACTACGAAAATGCAATACGGTGTGTACGATAATTTGGCAACGCCCTGACGTCAGGGGTGGCAGGCGAAGCAAGAGCACCGCCAGGCTTACCGACACAACTGGCCCCTAAGCTCCTTGTGTTAATAGCGCTCGCGTCCTCCATCCATGCACGTCACGGAGGCTTTTCAAACACTAAAAGCAGCAAGCCACTCGACAAGGATGAGAAAATAAGATCGCTGCATCATTTAAGTATAAGAAGATTTAGTTGAGAAAAAAAAAAGAGGTAAAGTATTGCAAAAACTTCCGCCTGAGATGAAAGGAACAGTTTCTTGCCGTGAACTGCTAAAGCTAGATGAAGTAACAGCCACAGCGGGGAAGGAGAGGGTGGCTGGCTCTACGGGTACATACTTTTCTCGTACAGGTCACTCATTACGCTTCTTCCTATGCGGGTCCCGTTACTACAAACATTCAAATTTTTAAAATATCAACAACATCCAAATAAAGCAGTCTGAAAAATGATGTATGAGTCATTCCATCAGAGGTGTAAGAGCCTTGGCAACGGCGAAAGAGCGAGCCCTTCTTCACCAGCAACCTTGACAACCGCTTCCAGACTGTGAGGATCAAATACGGACGTCAACACTTTTGAATACACTATCCATGGAGTAAGAAGCAAAGAATGTCACCAGCGAGCACTGAAAATTTGATATACAACTTCTCTTCGTCGTCTTCTAAAGTAAAATTTGCAGGCCAGTCTTCGCAGTCTTCTAAAGTAAAATTTGCAGGGCAGTCTTTGCAGTCTTCTAAAGTAAAATTTGCAGGGCAGTCTTTGCAGTCTTCTAAAGTAAAATTTGCAGGGCAGTCTCCGTAGTCTTCTAAAGTAAAATTTGCAGGGCAGTCTTCGCAGTCTTCTAAAGTAAAATTTGCAGGGCAGTCTTCGCAGTCTTCTAAAGTAAAATTTGCAGGGCAGTCTCCGCAGTCTTCTAAAGTAAAATTTGCAGGGCAGTCTTTCAAGAATAGCACAAAGGACACCACTTTCTTTATATTAGCGAACAATGAGATATGAACCAAGAAACCGTGGAAGGGACAGAGACGCATGAAAAGGAGAAGGAAGAAAAGGAAGAGAAGAAGGAAACGAAGAATATGAGGATAAAGAAGAAGAGGAACATAGGAATGAAGAAGGGAAGGAAGGACAGGAGGGATAGAACAGGCAAAATACTAAAAAATGGTAGGAGGAGGAGGAGGAGGAGAAGAAAGGATGATGTTCTGAGGGAAGTGAAGGGAATCATGTGGGAAATTCTGGAGAGCCATGAGCCAACACGACCTAAGGGAAGATCTGCGCCCCTTCCTCAGCTTCACATCTCGCCCTCCGCTTTCCCGTTGCAGTGCCTTATCTCAGCCACCCTTAACATCAGGGGCGAAATAAGTACCTGTGATCCCTCGACATACAAAGTCCGAAAAGAGATTACTTCAGGAGACCCCCCCCTAAAAAAAAAAAAAAAACACCCAAACCCACATCCACACCCACACCATGTAATAATAGGCAAGTCAAAGGCTGCAGGTAAAGGCAAGGAGCTAATGATTCTGTCAAGAGGACATCCGTTACATTGAGTCTGTTCTTGTCTCTACCCCTCCCCCACTCTCACGGCTTTAACGGACATCATATTAGGGGGGGCGTGGATGTGCTGGATGTAGGTGAAGAAATCCTAGTAAGACCCGGTGGATGTTGTTATGCTCCTTGGTGCTGCACGGATGACATTGGACTTGTGTTGGTCTAGCCACGCATGACACACTAAACACCGTTGGAAATAAGCCTTACCAGACACTACTGATAGCAGCTCTTCCTCCTGTTGACACAATCCGCTGCCAGTGCCTCCATACAGCAGGGTGACGCGTGGAATATAAAGGACACAAAAACCACATACGAAAAGTAATAAAAAAAGATATGAAGGGCAAACAATGAAGCCTGTATCTTTTTTTTGTTGTTGTTGTTGTTGTTGTTGCCCCGATATCTGACCACGATGCCAACTAGAAATTATCCTGGTTGGGGAGAAATGCCTCCGCGTGTTCAAAGCTGATGGATCAAATGACTGTTCCCCCTCCTTTCCCCCTCCTTCCTTCCCCCAACCATGATAACCCCACTCTTCTCCAACGCCCACGAGTCATCATCACAGGGGCAGGACAGTGGAGGCGACATGGGGAGGAGAAGAGGGAAAGGAAGGGATTGCAGGGTGGAGAGGAGGTGGAAGTGAAGGAGGAGAGGAGGCGGAAGTGGAGGAGGAGAGGGATAGGAAAGGGCAGGAGGGTGGATAGGTGGAAATAGAGAAGGAGAGGGAAAGGAAGGGGTAGAACGTGGAGAGGAGGTGGAAGTGGAGGAGGAGAGGGAAAGGAAGGGATAGAAGGTGGAGAGGAGGTGGAAGTGGAGGAGGAGAGGGAAAGGAAGGGGTAGAAGGTGGAGAGGAGGTGGAAGTGGAGGAGGAGAGGGAAAGGAAGGGATAGAAGGGTGGAGAGGAGGTGGAAGTGGAGGACAGGGAGGAGCTGTGCCCATGTCCCCTAGCTTCCACCCTTCCCTTCTCCTCCCCACCACTCCCCGGGCCTACCTCCCATCATGGTTGCACGAATTCCACCGCCAAATCCGACAGAAAAAAAATGCAATATTGTTACCCCTGGCGCCGGAGAGAGGGGGAGGAGAGAGGGGAAGAGGCTGGGATTGGGAGGAAGAGGAGGAGGGGGAGGGAGGACAGAGAGAGAGAGAGAGGGAGAAAGAGAGGGAGTATGACGATAGGGGAGGAGGATAAAGGGCTGGTTGTGTGGGGACGGGAAAGGGAGAGGAGGGGAAAGGGCGCTTGAGGGAGGGGAAGGGAGGGGAGAAGGCAAATGGGAGAAAAATGGCAAAACAATAAAGTTGAAGCCGTGAAAGGAGGAATCGAGGGGTACGGCTTTCCCTGGACATCGACCCCCCCCTTGACCCCCCCAAAAAGAGGATCACGCACCCTCCCCCCCTCCCCCCTATGTGTCATTAGGTGCGGTGACCCTATCCGAACGAGAGAGAGAGAGAGAGAGAGAGAGAGAGAGAGAGAGAGAGAGAGAGTATTTAGAGCTATTGTTAAGTGAGCCAAACCGTCGATAATCACCACCACCACCACCACACCACTTTCCTTAATTCAATCAGCAGAAGAAGGAAAGCAGACAACAACAACAACAACATCAACAACCTCGACGACCCCCCCCCCCCCCCCCTTGATAGACCTCGACCCTTTTCTCCCAACCCAAGGCCAACCATTACAAGTCACCTCTCCCCTCTTCATTTCTCCTCTTCTCTCTATCTCTTCTTCCCTTTGGCTTCTATACCACTGCAAACACCAGCACCACCACCATCACCACCACCACCAGCAAGCAAACTACAAACGCTCACAAACACACACACACACACACACACACACACAAAAAAAAAAAAAAATAGATATAAATAGAAAGAAAGAGAGGGAAGGGAGGGGTAAGGGGGGCGAGACGGGGAGGCCAAACTCTGGATTTCGCTGGAAGTTCCTCACGAGTAACCAGAAGGAAGATGAATTGGAAAGCAAGACGGATGGAGGGACTAGAGGAGGGAGGGTTCTGGGTTCTGGGTTCTCTCCACTAGACAGACGACCTCTTAGATGGATAGGTCGCCAGTGGAGGGGGGGAGGAAGGTAGGGAGGGAGCAGTGAAGGAAAGGAGGGACGATGAATGGAGGGAAGGGCAAGTTAGTGAGCTGGACAATGTGTAGGGATGTGTCTGTAGGGGAAGTGAGGGGTGAAGGAAGAGAGCAGCAGCGGAGGGAGGAGGCAGAATGGAGAAGGTCTGGCGGGACGACGGGAGAGGGAGAAGACGGCGAGCCAGTCAAGTGAAAAAGTGAGAAAAGAAATCGAAAGTTGGAGAGAGAGAAAGGTGAATGTATTTTTCTTGTGTGTGATATAAATAACCAGACATATACAAACAAATAGACAAACAGAGACAGACAGAAAAAGGGACAAAGACACAGACAGACAATTGAATAACCAGACAGATAGACGAACAGGAAAGAAGACAGACAGAGAGAGGGACAAAGAAACAAACGCACAGAAAATTGAATAAACAGACTGACAGAATAACAGGAAATGAGACAAGAGAGAAACACACACACACACACACACACACACACACACACACACACACACAAAGACAACTGAATAAAAAAAATCACAGACATGGACACAAAGCCACGTAAAAAAAAAAAAACAGAAACGAAAAGGCTGACAACGACAAAGACGCAGACTCGAAACAGAAAAAAAATGACAAACGGGACACAAATACAGACAGACAATGAAAGGAAAAAAAGAAAGAAAAAAGGAAAACAAGCGCAAAGAACCAAACGCCAGCAATCTATTACACAACATTAATCAAAGACGCGACGCAATCTGGATCCAAACAAGTCTAGCTCTGTATAGGCGAGGGCAAAACATTCTCTCTCTCTCTCTCTCTCTCTCTCTCTCTCTCTCTCTCTCTCTCTCTCTCTCTCTCTCTCTCTCTCTCTCTCTCTCTCTCTCTGCAAAAGTTAGTAAATATAAAAAAACACGAGAGAGAGAGAGAGAGAGAGAGAGAATTAGGTCAGTGAGTCAAACCATCATAATTATACACTTACACACACACAAAAAAAAAAAAAAAATCACCACTAATAAGGGAAATCAAAACATCCGTGCCACTCAAACCAGAACAAAACGCAGGCAGGGAGCACATTAAATAACATCGCCGCACACATGTCCCTTTGCCTACCTGTACCTACCTACCCACCTGCCCACCTGCGCCTGCCCACCTCACCCCTCTCTCTAATCTTTTATTTTTTTTTTCTATTCCCGCTCCCCACCCTCTCCATCTCTCACCCTCCCTTCCCCCACAACGTCCTGTATTGCCGAGTTACCCGATGGAGCCAATCTTTTAATGGAGCATAAAAGTGACCAAACAAATATTTATGGTCGCCGGCAGATTGAAAAGCTCGATAACACAACTCATTTAATCAGTGGAGGCTAATATTCTTGTTTTCACAGTGGTGCAGCCAGACCCGCCAGTTTTGTTTATCCCTAAAGGTGTGTGTGTGTGTGTCTGTGTGTGTGTGTGTGTGTGTGTGTGTGTGTGTGTGTGTGAGTAATTGATGAGAGGAAGCAGGGAAATAGCAGTGAAAAATCTCTCTCTCTCTCTCTCTCTCTCTCTCTCTCTCTCTCTCTCTCTCTCTCTCTCTCTCTCTCTCTCTCTCTCTCTCTCTCTCTCTCTCTCTCTCTCTCTCTCTCTCTCTCTCTCTCTCTCTCTCTCTCTCTCTCTCTCTCTCTCTCTCTCTCTCTCTCTCTCTCTCTCTCTCTCTCTCTCTCTCTCTCTCTCTCTCTCTCTCTCTCCCCTATCGAGATGGATAGGTAAACACAAACAGACAAATTGATGAAAGAAATGGATGAATAAATCTATCTATGTATATCTGTGTATTAGTGAATCAAAACTGACGACTTTTTTCTCAACACCCAAAAAAAAAGAAACAAAAAAAAGAAAACCACGCTAATCAAAACATATCAAAACAGCTGATTACAAAACAAACCCCGAGGAATGAGTGACAACAAAGCACTACAGCAGGACCCTTCACTTCATCCCCCCCCCCCCCATTACAGCACAGCACAGCACAAACACACACGCACAGAAAAAAAAGCAGCGTCGGTGTGCGGTGTTCGGCTCGGACAATAACATTAAGCCGAGGATCCGCAGGTGTTGTCGTCGGGAAGAGCAATTTGGCAGCTTTAGTGCTCTCCCTTTCTCCTGGTGGTGGTGGAGGTGGAGGTGGAGGTGGTGGTGGAGGTGGTTGTGCCTTTCACTCCATGCTGACGCTACTGGCTGGCTGGCTGGCTGGCGAACCTGACGCCACACACACACACACACACACACACACACACGTGCACGCAGGCAGGCAAACGCAATCTCGTGTATACACTGTCGACGCGCTGGCAGACGGACGGACGGACAGACAGACAGACGGACGGACGGACGGACGGATCTATAGGGCGGAGAGGCGGACAGGAAGCGTAAAATGGGCGACTGGAAAGCGTTATGGTGTCTCGCGTAAAAAAAAACTAATAAAATAAAACAGAAAGAGAAGGGGGGGGGGGTATGGAGTGCATTGACGCGGGTGGAGGTCTGTGTGTAGGGGGACGGGGGGAGGAGGAGGAAGTGTAGGTAAAAGAAAAAATGAAAAGGCGAAATATGGCACGAATGAAAGAAAAGCGTACAAAAAAAGAGAAGGGGAGGAATAGAAGGACGAGGAGAAGACAGACGAGGTGATGATGTAAAAGAAGAATGATGAAGACACAGAAGAGAACGAGAACGACGAGATGGACGAGGAGGAGGAAAATTTGGACGAGGAAAAGAACGCGGATGATAAAAAGGTCGAAGATGAGGAATAGGAGGACGAGGAAGACAGATAACGAGGACAAAGAAACATGTAAATGCAGGCAACAGAAAGCCTCATTACGAGGTTGCCAGCTCTAGTGGTTTAATCTGGTCGACAGTCACTTGAGTGCCTTCAGAGCAGATGAAAGCACCTCGGTACGTACGTTCAGTTTACTCCTGGTGCAAGGAAATAACGGTAAATTCGATTCTTAAAGTTGATGGTGTTCGCACTTGCTACAACTGAAGGAAGGCTGACTCATTTTGAAAGAGGAAAGGGAGAACGAAGAAGACGAATAGAATGGCATCGCAGAAGGCAAAGAAAGAGAGATCGAGGAAGGAGACAGGAATATGTAAAAGGAAAAAAATAAAATAAAAAACAAAACCAAAAGAAACGAAAAAAATTAAAAAAGAGGAGGAAGACGTAAACAAGGAAGGAAAATCGAGGACAAAGAAGACAAGAACGAAGACATAGGCAAACCTGTATATACGTATGGCGAGGCTGGGAGGAAAAAAAAACAGAACAACCAGAGTCTTGTAGCATTATTAGAAGTGCTCGGCGGCCGTGCAACAAGACACGCGGGACTTCCCATGTTATTAAAAAAAACTCGGCACCTTACGCACAGGCCGACAAAGAAAATATGAAGGGGGAGGGGGGGAGAGACATAGGGGAAAAGTTGAGACGGCCGAAGAAAAGGCCAAAAAGTTTTATATTAGAGGAGATAAGGACGACCTGCAAGTACCTCTCTAATTCTCTTTTCCTCTCTTCACTCTCGAACTCCCGTCATAAATAATACTTCTAAAGTCGACCCATACTTATAAATGGACGATAGATAGATAGATAGATAGATAGATAGATAGATAGATAGATAGACAGATAGATAAAATGGCTTCCTCTTAAGCTCTTTAATTTTCCTCTCATCCTCTTCCCCTTCCCTTCCCTTCCCTTCCCTTCCCATCCCATCCCTTCTCTTCCCTTCCCTTCCCTTCCCTTTCTTTCCCTTCCCTTCCTTTCCCTTCCCTTCCCTTCCCATCACTTCCCTTCCCTTCCCTTCCCTTCCCTTCCCTTCCCTTCCTCTTCTCTTCTCTTCTCTTCTCTTCTCTTCTCTTCTTTTCTCTCCTCTCCTCTCCTCTCCTCCTCATCACTCTTATCTTTCTTGAGGACGAGGCTCAACACACAAATGCGTAAGAGCAACATTGAGTGCAGCAACGACTCTAATGAGGATAATTGGTGCTCGTAAACCCTGACCTCTTAAACTTGACTGGGAGTGAAGAAATGCTCGAGGACTTCCTGGACACACTCACAAGCTGAAGACAAGCCTCTGTGGAAACCCGTAGCACAGGATTTTCCAGAGGAGTGAGATCGTCATACGCGCTCTCGGTATGTCTTTAAAACTTCATACAGAGAAACAGCAGACAACCACCACCCAAGAATAAAGGCAAAGGTAAAGAGCGGAAGAATAGGCAGAAGATAGGAAGGGAACAAATAAACGAACAGAAGCACAAAAGGACAAAAGGTAGCCGCAGAGTGGAGGCCGTTGCATAGACTATATATCTCTCTGACCCTCAACTGAACTGAACTGAAAGCCGGGTAGGACACGTAGCAATGGTTTTAAGTTGGATAATTTCAGATTCAACAAGGATATGGGCAAGAACTGGTTTACCAAGAGAGGGATGAATGAGTGGGGCAGGCTTAGCAGTCATGTGGTAAGTGCCAATACTATAGAAGTCTCGAAGAAAGGGTTAGATAAGACATGGAAGGGTTTACAGAAGCTGCCATAAATAGACATACCGGCCTCTCGCTACGAACTTCTTATGTTATAGCGTCGTCTTCTCCCTCACCAGTTTCTCTTTTATCTCCATCAGTATTATTAACCATCTACTTCCCTTTTCCACTTGATGCAGCGTTCTCTCTTCCTCCTCCAGTCAGCAGAGTAATATTAATCCTCCGTATCCTTCATGTGACCTCTCTGCTCCCTATCCTCTTCATTCCGCAACCCCTAGCATCAGTTATTATCTACCAAGTTCCCTATGCTTCACTTAATGCCTCTTCCTCTTTTTCTTTTCTTCCTTTCCCAGAACAACAGCCTTCCTCTAAATCCCCTTACTCTTTGTCTTTATCTTTTTTTTCCTTTTCTTTGTCTTTCTTCTTTCATTTTCCCCGATTTTTTTTTTTTCCTTTTCCCAGCACAACAGCCTCCTCAGTGTCCTCTTCACCTTTCTCTTTGTCATAGTTTTTTCCTTTTATTTCTCTTTCTTCATTCATTCTTTATTTTCGTTTTTTTCTTTCTTTTCCTTTTCTTTTCTTCCTTCCCAAAACAACAGATTCCTCCGCCCTTTTCCTCTTTTCATTTCTTTCCCAATACAAAAGCCTTTGCCTCTGGGTCCTCTCCTTCTTCATAACTTCAACTACTCCTTTTCTTTTCTCCCTCTGCATGTGTCTTCTACCCATAATTACTTCGTCAACTTCTCTAATTGTCTACTTTTCATATTCCATTCCCCAGACCAATAAATCTGTCCCCATGCCCCCCCCCTACCCCCACTGCTACCTCCACCACTCCATCGCTCCTCTTCCTGCTGTCCCCTCCACAGTGCACCGCTTAAGTCTGCCCCCCTAGCACCCTCCCCCCAAGACATGGTGGTTAGTCCCCTCTCCCAGGTATTGGAACACAGACTCAATCCCGTGTACCCTGAAATAAGGTCGCAAATCTGCCGTCTCTCTCTCTCTCTCTCTCTCTCTCTCTCTCTCTCTCTCTCTCTCTCTCTCTCTCTCTCTCTCTCTCTCTCTCTCTCTCTCTCTCTCTCTCTCTCTCTCTCTCTCTCTCTCTCTCTCTCTCTCTCTCTCTCTCTCTCTCTCTCTCTCTCTCTCTCTCTCTCTCTCTCTCTCTCTCTCTCTCTCTCATGTACAATGTTATCTGACGTACTGTAATCTGCAAAATGGGTTTACAGAATATCCTGCTTGCTACATTTACATTCACGCCATTTCATCAACGCTCATGCTCTCATCTGAATCACTGTGCAGATCCTGGACTTGAAAAGAAAAAAAGTAATGGTAAAAAAAAGGGTACATGTATTTCTTGTTTTGCGCTTAGGCCTAATCTGCGTTAAAATATAAAGACATCTATATTGAGAGAGAGAGAGAGAGAGAAGAGAGAGGAGTGACAGAGAACCAAATTCCTCTTCCCTGGCCACCTCCCTAAAGCCATGTCTTATCACTTATCTGTAAACACGAATAATTGTGAGCCATGCAAAACCAACCCCCTCCTCCTCCCCCTCCGGTACCCCCCCCCCCCCCATCCGTCCCCCGCCTTTCCTTCAGCTCTCCTCTTCAACGCGTGTAGCCGGCCGAGCAGACGTAGTTCTCACGCATATTACACCTGCTCTCCCTCCGCAGGTATTAATTAAAGCAGCGTCTCCGTGGCCCGCCGTGACCTTTCCGCACCGCTCGTTACTATTACCTTGAAGAGCTGGGAAAGAGAGGGTTAACGTGGTCGCTGTATGTTAGTTCGTTCGTTCCCCTTCTTGCTCGTCTTCTTCTCCTTTCCCTCCCTCCTACTCTCCTTCTTCCCTTATCACTCCCTCATTTTTTCCGTCTATTACCAAACTGTTGCTGCCTCGATTTTTTTTTTATCTCAATCTCTCTCTAATCGTTTTCTCCCCGTCCCCTTCCTCCTTCTCATCATCATTACCTACCTTTCTCTTTGCTTCGTCCCCTGTCCCTCCTCTCTCTCACATCTTCCTCTTTCCTCTCGCTTTTTCTTTTATTTTTTCTCTTTACTCTTTGCCTCTTTGTTCCCTTCCTCATCGCTCCCTTCTCCAATACTTTCCTTTTTCTTCCCTCTCCTCTACCTATTCCCTCTCTTCCTTCCATTCTTACTTTATCCCTTCCTTTCCCCTTTTCCTCACTCTCCCGTTTCCCTCTCATTTCCTCCTCCCATCTTCCTCCCCTCCTCCGCCGAATCTTCCCTCTCTCATTTGCCACCCCATCCCCTCTCCATTTCCTCCCCATCCCTTCCCAATTTCCTCACTATATCCTCCCCTTTCCTTCCCGCCTTGTGCCCGTTCCCCTCACGCGCCCCTTCCCCAGAGGCTCCCTAATATATGAGGCAAGAGGGAGGCTGACTAATACGTATGGAGGCTCCCCGGGCAGGTATTGGGTAAACGTTCCCCCGTACTCACCCGCCCTATCACCTAACGAGACCATTACGGCGAGATGGTGCTGAGGAAATCGTCGTGTTGGGTGCCGCTGATCGCGTGTACCCCCAACGCCACCACTACCACCACCACCATCACCACCACCATTACACTGTACCCCCCTCCCAGTTGCCCTTTGGTTCTGGGCTTCTACACACTGACCGCTTTTCAAACTGTTATTCATTTCCACATAGCCCCAACGTCACAACCACCACCACTATCACCACCACCATTACACTGTACCCCCCTCCCAGCTGCCCTTTGGTTCTGGGCTTCTACACACTGACCGCTTTTCAAACTGTTATTCATTTTCACATAACCCCAACGTCACAACCACCACCACTACCACCACCACTATCACCACCACCATTACACTGTACCCCCCTCCCAGTTGCCCTTTGGTTCTGGGCTTCTACACACTGACCGCTTTTCAAACTGTTATTCATTTCCACATAACCCCAACACAACCACCTCCACCACCACCTATACGCCATTACAGTGCGCTTAATGGCTCCCCCTCCTCCCATTCACTCTTTGGTTCTTTTTCTTTTCACTCACCATATTTCAACTTTTCACCTTTTCGCATACCCCAAACACTATTACCAAAGCCACCATCAACACCACCACCCACACCATTACACTGCTTACTGGCTTCTTCCCCTTCTTTCATAATTACACTCAACACCTTCAATTAATATTCACGTACACTATCAACATTGCCGCCATCATCAACACCCTCAGCACCACCGTTCACCAAAATTAAAGTGTAGTCTATTTAATACTTGCTTGCTATCTCCCTCCATCTCTGCTCCTCACACCTATCCATCATCTTTCTAATGTCACTTACCATCGCGTACTCTAACACCACTACTTGCACCACCTCCATCACCACCACTCTTGACCATTACGCTAACTTACACAAACACAATATTTCCTTCTCCCTTCCCACCTTGTACCTTTTCCTGCACCCCCGAGCACATACATAATTTACAGGTTTGGTAGGCAGAGTATAACAGTACTAACACAAGGGAAAAAGTGTTGCTATTACGGCTATAAACACCCTTGGAAGCTCACCCCATGTGTAAGTTTATAAGATCTGTTCTACCAAACATACCCTTTCTGTCACACTCACTATCATCCACTCTCATCCACAAACTCATGAGATGGTGGATGTTTACTTCCCGCCGGCACCTTTTTTTCACTATCAATACCCACACAGCAATACAGTTTATATGGTTCATCTCACTATACATATTCACCCACTATCATTCTCACTCACTATCATCCACCATCATCCAAAAACTCATAAGGGGGCGTACTCAGCGTAGACACCCTCTTTTTCCACCCTTCACGGTCCATACAGCAATCCTCCATCACGCGGGTAGTTAATCTATTCTTGCCAGCCTTATCTGTATCCCCGCTGCTGCCTCTTCTTTTTAATTTTCTTTTAAGTAAGGGTTTCATCTATGTCCCGTCCGTCCCCTTCCTCCTCATCATCATCATCACCTTTCCTTTCGTTTTGTTTAATTTGTCCTCTCCCACACCTTCCTTATTCCTGCTCTCTCTCTCTCTCTCTCTCTCTCTCTCTCTCTCTCTCTCTCTCTCTCTCTCTCTCTCTCTCTCTCTCTCTCTCTCTCTCTCTCTCTCTCTCTCTCTCTCTCTCTCTCTCTCTCTCTCTCTCTCTCTCTCTCTCTCTCTCTCTCTCTCTCTCTCTCTCTCTCTCTCTCTCTCTCTCTCTCCTTCCAGCCTCACTCGCGTCAATCACCTTCACCATGATCATCACGTAATTTGGGTTAGGTTATTGCAGCCTCTTACTCTTCTCGTTTCCATTACCCCTATCCAACCACCCCACCGTCACTTTCCTCACCAACCACCATCACTAATCTGTTACTGACCTCCCCAACGCTCCATACTACTGTTACAACCATCACCACCATCCATCCTGTCACTAACACTACCCGAAA
>NC_066511.1:19359421-19431921 GCF_024679095.1 Eriocheir sinensis
TGACCTTCCCATACGCTACATCACTGTTAGATTAAGGTAGGGTAGGATAGGGTAGGGTAGGGTAGGGTAGGGTAGGGTAGGGTAGGGTAGGATAGGGTAGGGTAGATTAAGTTAAGTTAGGTTAGGTTGGGTAAGGTATGTTTGTTAGGTTGGGTAAGGTTAAGTTAGGTTAAGCTGGGTTCACTTCGGTTCGGTTCGGTTAGGTAAGGTTTGATAAGGTTAGGTAAGGCTATGTAAGTTTTTGATGCCCTTCCATTAAAAACTGTATTCTTAAGTACTGTCAGTGTATGTATGTATGTATATGTATGAATGTCAGCATTTACACCCTTTTCCTCCCCTTTTTTCACTATAATTATCTACACACACACACACACACACACACACACACACACACACACATAACAGCCCCACTCCCACAGACTCACAATCCCCCAATCCCTCTCACCCCCCCATCCACCCACACTTTCCCCGCCCCACACAGACAGAAGCAGCGGCTGTCGTCAGTAGCAGGTACACAGGGCCGTCCTGGGGGCTGCTGTGGCTCCCTCGCGTCCACTTCTCCCCGCTGTCCTGGAAAGCTTGGCCCATAAGCGGAGCCTAATCTCCACAGCTTTACCCACATTCTAATCCACGCTTTCTTATCCTGCTGCTGGCGGCGATGGTGGTGGTGGTGGTGATGGCGGTAGTGGGCCAGAGTGTGTTGTGATATGCTGTGTTGTGTAAAGATGCGAGTTTGTCAAGACACCTCATGAATTTTAAACTTATATTCTCTTTTTAACTTCCAACATCATTTTAGTAGGATTAAAATCCTTGTGTGCATATGTGTCGTGAGGTGCTGTGCCATGCTGAGAAGCGGGTATCAAAACACTTCACGAATTATACTTTTTGTGGGGGGGGAGGTGGATTCTTCTTCTATCATCTTCGTATAGGATTAGAATCTTTGAGGGCTTTTTTTCTATTCTTAAGTTCGGCCCTTGGACAATCTCTTTACCGAGGGGAAATAAAAATAAGTGTAGCGTGACGTGATGTTTATAGTATGGCTGAAGAGTGATGTGGTGCAGCGAGGAAGATTGTTGTGGTGATGATCGCGATATCGTGGTGGTGGTTATAGTGGTGGTACTGTGATTGGAGTGTGCTGTTGTATTGGTGATGGTAGTGCAGTGATTGTAGGGTGTTGTGGTGTTGACAGCATAGCGGTGGTAACTGGTGAGTTAGTCGTTGTGGCATGTTTGTGGTGCTTGTAGTGTGACTGGTGAGCTAGCTAATGGTCGATGCGAGGATTCTTGTTGTAGAGATAGTAATGGTAACATGGTGAGGGTGGGAATGGTGATGATGCTGTGGTTGATGAGCCAGATGCTGTGGCGTGGAGTGTGGGGGTGGTGACAGTGATATTACGATTGGTGAATGGTGCTTGCCTGGCGGTTAGGACGAAGACGCATCCCATCCCTTTACTTCCATTCCCTTCTCTTCCCTCCACTCCTCTCCTCTCCTCTCCTCTCCCATCCCGCGGTTCCGTCCCTCACGTAACTCACAAACTTCGCCATCCAGAAATCGTAAAGTTTGCCAGTCAAGTCACGTGCCGAATTTCAATAAAATGTATCTTTTTTTATTATTTTTTCCTCCAGGGGCCAGCAAAGGGACGTGGCAGGAAGTGAGAATATGCAAATGCTTAAATATTCCCCGCATTAATGGCGTTATTAAACCGTGCTCTTCAGAAAACACTCACAATGGTGGGCCGGGGGAAAAAATACTGACGGACCCCGAAAGCAATTCCAACTTTCATGCACAGGGAGATTGGGAAGAGTGGGGCAAAAATTCGACGATAAATTTGAAATGAAATTCACTCTATCGGGAAATAATGATGACGCTGACCTAGGTATAAAAAAAATAGAATTACGATAGTTTGACAGGACGCAGCTGAGGGAACCAAATATACACTAGTTATGGTGCTATTACTACTATTACTACTACTACTACTACTACTACTACTACTACTACTACTACTACTACGGTATCACCACCACCACCACCAATACTACTGCCGCTGGTGGTGATAATTATAAAGATGGAGGTGACAATAACGAGTATGTACAGCAAGATAAAAAAAAAAAAAGCAACACCAACAAGAGCAACGACACTGATGACAGTTTTGAATTACTTTTCCCAATGTGGTATACAAAAAAAATCACCATTTCAACCACAACCATATCACCACCACCATCACAACCACAGGATCTGATAAAGCCGCCGCCAAGCCATGACAACCACTATCCTTATTTGCCATCATCGTCACCATCATCACCATTACAACCAGGCATAACCATCACCACCACCACAACAAGTCACCACAACCATCATCACCGGTCTTCACCCCCAAACCACGACCACCACCAACACCACCACCACCATCACCAGCACCACGATCAGTCACCACCCCAACCATCACTTAGCCTCACTACCATTAACCACAACTTTCACCATCACCACTGCCACCACCCTCATCATCACACCACCATCACCACCACATCCTCCACCACCACCACCACGCCAAGCTTCTAATTTAAGTGAAAAGTCTTTAAAACTACATTATGCTTATACTCCTTAAAAAAAATATTTCTAAAAGTTTCTCTGCTGATGAAGATGACGGAAAAAATTACCTTTCCTCACTCACACCTGGAACTAAGACACACACACACACACACACACACACACACACACACACACACACACACACACACACACACACACACTCTCCTCCCCCCCTCCCCACCACCATTCCCCCTCACACACACACATACTAACACACCCACATTTAGTAAACAATATACGCAAACTCACGTACCTGTTTATGGCGTGTTTCCATGTCAATTAAGGTGAAAAGTAAAACATGGAATACGTACACAAAATACACGTAAACAGAAAAAAATATATATATAAAATCTGGGCATATTACAAAAAAGGGAGAAGATGATAGGGAATAAAATGCAAATGAGGAGGATGGGGAAAGGGAGGAGGAGGAGGAGGAGGAGGATGTGGAAAGGGATGAAGAGGAGGAGGAGGAGGAGGAGAAGAGGAGGACTACGATGACTACGAACATAAAAGAAAAGTAAAAACGAAAACATCATCAACATAAGAAAACAATAACAAAAACAACATCAATTAGAGGAGGAGGAGGAGGAGGAAGAAAGAACACAAGAAGAAGGGAGCAAAAGGGAATAAGGAAAGCAAAGAGGAACAGGAAGAGGAAGAGAAGGATAAAGTAAATCAGAATTATATGAACGAAGAAGACAATGACATAAGAGAAGAGATTTGGACGTAGACGAGAAGATGCTGAAAAAAAAGAAGCGCGAGGAAGAGGAAGAGGAGGAGGAGGAGGAGGAGTGGGGTTGCAAACATTCCCTTTAGCTTACCATTAAACGAAGGTGGAGGCGTTGCAGGAAGGAGGAAGAGGAAGAGGAGTTGGTATTCTGTTCCTGTAGGGAGAGTGTAAGTTAGAACCACCACCACCATCACCACCACCACCACATGCACAGTCACAAGCAACCACCATCACCAACACCGTTACTGACCTTTAATGCAATATATGAAAATCGTGACAAGATAAGATTAAGATTGTTCACCATTAACACCACATGCTATACCCCAGTGTGTGTGTGTGTGTGTGTGTGTGTGTGTGTGTGTGTGTGTGTGTGTGTGTGTGTGTGTGTGTGTGTGTGTGTGTGTGTGTGTGTTTCCTTTGTGTTCTAGTGTCAAGGCGTTGGCGATAACACTGGAAATATTTCGCCTTACGTCTTTAGGTCTCTTAAATTATATCTCCGCTCCCTTTCTTCCACTCAGCTTCCCTCCCTTACACTTTTCCTTTCCTCCACTCCCTTATGTTACCCCCCTCCATTTTCCCCTTTCCCTTTCTTCCACTCCATTTTTCTTTCCACCCTTCCTCTTTACCTCCTTTACCACCCAGACCTTTTCCTTCCTTTCCCTCCACACAATCCTATTTCCCACCCATCTCGTTCCACCTCTCTCATTTTTCTCTCCCCATCACTTACTCATCCACCCAGACTTCCTCTTTCTGTTTCCATCACTCCTTTTCTTTCTCTCCCTTCTCCCTGTCTCACTTGCTTTTCCTTACACCTAAATCTACTCTTTCCCTTTTCTCTTTCAATCTTTGTCTTTCTAACTGTATATCTATCTATCTATTTAACTGTGTATTTATCTATCACCTTCCCGCCCATTAGGACCTTCTGTTCCCCATTCTTCTCCTCTCCTCCCCTCCTTCCCTTCTTCCTACCCCCTTCATTACCCACATACCAATGCACTTAAACCATTCCTCCGGCCACGTACACGAAGCCGAGTTAAAGCTGGAACACCGCAATGGATAAAAAAAAAAAAAAAACATCTTCACGTTTATTTATATTTATTTGCGGCGGGGAAGCCAAGCCGAGAAACGATAGGGAGGAGGAGGAGGAGGAGGTGGAGGGGGAGCGAACAGCGAAGGAGGGGGTGTTTTGGGGGTGAGGGGAGAGATATATATATTCATGCAACAGGTATATCGAGTAAGGTAAAGCGAAAAGAAGTGAGTTTTTAAGGTGTGGTATAATAAGTGTGACTGTTTGACTGGTTTTATTTTTAGTAGGAAAGGGATCTTGTGGGTGAGTGAACAGTTACCTCAATGGCGTGACTGACTGACTGAGCGCACACACACACACACACACACACACACACACACACACACACACACACACACACACACACACACACAGAGGGGCGTGAGAAAAGCGGCGAGGCGGAGATAAACTCTTACACCTTCCTATTTGCCTTTGCCTGAGGGAGAGGAGGGAAAGGGAGGAAGGAGGGGAGGGGAAGGGGAAGTAAGAGGCGGGGAAGGGAGTAGGGAGGGAGAGAGACAAACCATAGAGAGAGGGGGAAAAGGGGAAACTGGACTGGAAGGGAAAGGAGATGTAAAGGAAAGGAAGAAAAGTGGATTGGTGGGGAGAGGCAGGGAACGGGAGAGGAGAGGAAAGAAGGGGAACAGGAGAGGAATGGAAGGGAACAGGAGAGGATGGGAAGAGAACAGGGGAGGGAGGGAGGTGAACGGAAGGGGAAAAGAAGGGAAGAGAAGAGGAAGGGAAGAGAACAGGGGAGGAAGGGAGGTGAACGGAGAGGGAAAGGAAGGGAAGAGAAGAGGAAGGGAAGGGAACAGGGGAGGGAGGGAGTTGAACGGAAAGGGAAAGGAAGGGAAGAGAAGAGGAAGGGAAGGGAACGGGAGAAGATATAAAAGAAGGGAAGGGGGAAAAGAGAGGAAGTGAAGGGAAGGGGAAAATAGAGGAAGTAAAGGGAAGGGGAGAAAAGGTGAAGGGAAAGGAAGGGGAGAGAAGTAACAATTCCCACACCACTTTCACTATCGTGGGAATGATGACTTTGCTTCCCCGTCAGGACAGTAACCCCAGAAGTATCCTCCTCCTCCTCCTCCTCCTCCTCCTTCTCCTCCTCCAGCTTCCGGTAGGTGGAGAGGTGTGGAAGGTGGAAGCAGAATAGGAAGGGGTAACGCTGACAAGCTCACCTCTCTCTCTCTCTCTCTCTCTCTCTCTCTCTCTCTCTCTCTCTCTCTCTCTCTCTCTCTCTCTCTCTCTCTCTCTCTCTCTCTCTCTCTCTCTCTCTCTCTCTCTCTCTCTCTCTCTCTCTCTCTCTCTCTCTCTCTCTCTCTCTCTCTCTCTCTCTCTCTCTCTCTCTCTCTCTCTCTATCTATCTATCTATCTATCCATCTATCTATCTATCTCTCTAGCTATCTATCTCTCCACCATTATAACTGAAAAGGACGAGAAAAAGAGGCCACAAACAAATCCACACATAAATAACAACAACAGCAAAAATAAAAACAAAAACAAAACCCTAAAGTGCTGAAGTTAAGGGAAACATAATAATCCCACTGGTCCTCACGTCAGCAGATCGCGGGGAGGGAGAGAGGGAAGGTGAGCGGCCCAGCCAGGTAAGCAGGGCGCGCGAGCACCTCTTCTCTTGGGGGGCTTCATCCTCTCCCGCGGCTGAATACAACTCCCACCCACACGTTAAAGGCGCAGCTCGCATCACAAAAAGAGCATACTTGTGGGGCGTCTAATCATGTTGTTAAACCTTCGGAATTCTATCGCGGCGTTTCTTTGGGACTTCTTCATCGTCTTTCGGAGATAAATAGATGAGTGTTTGTTTCTTGCGTTACAGAACCTTCTCTTTTTTTGTGGAGAGGAGAGGAAAGAAGGGGAACAGGAGAGGAAGGGAAGGGAACAGGAGAGGAAGGGAAGGGAACAGGGGAGGAAGGGAAGAGAACAGAGGAGGGAGAGAGGTGAACGGAAAGGGAAAGGAAGGGAAGAGAAGAGGAAGGGAAGGGAACGGGAGAAGATATAAAAGAAGGGAATGGGGGAAAGAGGGGAAGTGAAAGGAAGAGAAGAGGAAGGGAAGGGAACGGGAGAAGACATAAAAGAAGGGAAGGGAGAAAAGAGAGGAAGTGAAGGGAAGGGGCTTTATCCTCTTCCAGAAAAAAAAAGTATAACTGTTTCTGGCTTTGGAAATTGCTTTTGTGGTGGCGAGTTTCAGTGTTTGAAAGCGTGTTGTGTGGAGCGTCAGAGTGCTTCATCGCAGCTCCAGAATGGAATCACTCACTTTTCCTCCAGGGCTTCATTCTCTTCTGAAGGTGAATATAATTGTTGTAAGCCTCTCATTTTTTTTCTGGTGGTAAATCTTAATACTTTTATCCCTCGTCTTCTCGAATGATCTATCTCTATGGGCCATATTCTTAAACACTTCGGGGGCCCAAGAACACATAATTGACAAGGCATTCGTAGGCGTTCTGGTTATTTCCATGGGTAGTTTAATGACCCTGCTTGTAGTTTCACCCTTCTTCTTTACCAATAACGTGAAAAAAAAACTCATGAAAACCCGATTCATATCCTTTTTGGACTTTGGATATAGTTGGTGTGAGAAGCGGCATCGTCTAAATATACCGACCTATGTCTGCTCCAATAAGTGTATGTCTGTTTCAGTATTTTCCACAATCAATCCTGCCACATTTCATCTCCGATCCAGCCATTCCCGACATTCACAGACTTTTAATAATCAAGACAACTCCTTCCTTCACAACTCTAAGGAAACTCCCCACCGCGTTCCATTCAATAAGCTCCTGTGTCATATACGTAATAATTCTTCACCTCTGGGTCATTTTCATTCGGCCGTAAATTGCTCCGAGATTCACAGTAGCGCATAATGATCTTGACTGCACCGCTCGTAGCTATAACTCATCTATTGACGCACCGCACATTAAGGCTCGGTGGGTAATGTTGCAGGAATGGGAGGCGGAGAAGAGTAAACACATTGACGACATTGATAAAAAATAAAAGAAGAGGTGATAGCAAAAAACAAATCTACATGTGATATATTTAGTTTGAGAGAGAGAGACATATTCAGAGAAAGATAGACAGATAGATATAGACTGATACAGATAAATAGATAGGTATATATAGATAGACATAAATAGATAAATAGATTGAGAGAGAGAGAGAGAGAGAGAGAGAGAGAGAGAGAGAGAGAGAGAGAGAGAGAGAGAGAGAGAGAGAGAGCGTATAAGCTAAGCCAAGAGAAAGCGCAACGATATGGCGCAACACACGACCTTACCACAGCATGCTACCGGGATTCAACACCGCGCCACAACACTACACGACGCAACACAGCAAAACTTAGGAATGCAACACCACGCAGAGCAATAGGAAGGAATCTAAACTAATCACAGCACATAAGGACATAAATTTACACAGCACAACACGGATTAACGCTATATACAGAACACAGCAAAACGTAGGAAAGCAACACCACGCAGGACAATAGGAAAGCATCTAAACTAATCACAGCACATAACATAAGGACATGATAAAACACACACAGCACGGATTAACGCTATATAACACAACACAGCGCAAGAGAGTAACGCAACACATCCCAGCAGAGCACAACACAGCACTAAAGGGAGAAACACAACACAACACAACACAGCAACACAACACAGCACAACACGAAGTAACACAAGATATCCCAACACAACACAACACAACAAGGAGCATCCCAACGCGACACTAAACTTTACAACACGGAAAACGCATCTCAGCCCAACACGGAAAAACACAACAGCACAACACACCCCAGCACAACACAGCATGAAGGAACACATAACACAGTAACAGCTGATCTAGTAACACATCAATACGTATTTCCCATCAGGCTACGAACATAAAATAAACATCAGCACCATTTGGTAAACTTTGATCATGTTTCCTTTGCTTCTTCAGTCTTCCAGTTTTGGGATATAAGTAATTCTTTTTTGTTTTATTTTATTGATTCTTCTTTTTTTGTCTTTATTGTTTTCTTTTTTGTTCTTGAGGTGTTTTAGATATACACGCACAAACACACACACACACAAAAAAAAAACGTATCATGGAGTCCCCGTCACAGTTTCTTATTTTCCCATTCCTTTCCGGCGCCTTTATGTTTTTATTTTATCCATCCATCTCCGACCTGCTCTCCTTCATCCCCCCCCTCCCCCCACACACACATCCCTCCACTCCCAGCACACCTCTTCGCCACGTTGAGAGGGAGGAGGAGGAGGAGGAGGAGGAGGAGGAGGGAAAAGAAGACGAGGGGTTGGAAGAAAAAGGAAAGAGGAGAAAAGAGGAAAAGGAAAAGGTGGGTTACGGAGAGTAAGGTGAGGAGGAGGAGGAAGAGGAGGAGATGTGTCACTCCGAAAATGGGTCTAGAGTTTTCTTTAACTTCGAGCGAGAGAAAAAAAAAATGAAATATCGTCCCTTCAAGTATTTTTCTCTTTTTTTTTCCTACAAGATTTTTACTACAGCGAAGTGGAAGAGGCGTCGTTAAGAAGATGGCGATGGAGGTGGTAGTGGTGAAAGAGAATTAATTAAAAAGGAGAGAGAAAGAGGAATGGAGATATGCACCAGGAAGAAGAGATGGGAGAAGAGAAGCAAATAAAGAGGATAGGGGGAGGAGGAGGAGGAGGGGGGGAAACGAGAGAAAGAGGAGTGGAGATTTTTAAGAGGAAGGGATGGGGGAGAAGCAAAGAGAGATGATGGGGGGAGGGGGGAAGAGGGGGAGGAGAGAAAGACTAATAGAAAGAAGGTAACGAATGGGTGGAACAGATGGAGTGATGGACTGATGGATGGATCTAGGGAAGGGCGAGTGAAGAACGGCTCGAGAGAAAGAAGGAAAGGGCGGAACGAAGATAAAAGATGTATGTGTGTGTGTGTGTGTGTGTGTGTGTGTAATATGACCGTAGACTAGACACATGGCGATATTAGGTCTCGCAAGAGCTACACTTTTTTTTTCTCTCTCCAGACAAAGGCGGACACATCAAAGGGACACATGAAAAAAAAATAGAAGTTACTGTCATTCTTTCCATAAAAAAATAAAGAAAAAACACAAAAGGAAAAATACGCGAAAGAACGTAGCTCATATCCTTGGCGTGCGTACTTGTTGTTGTTGTTGTTGTTGTTGTTGTTGTGTGAAGTGTGTCTTACTATATCGATCTTGTTGGTTTATCAAGAGAGAGAGACTGTGTAAATGTGATGTATTAGTCACGAGACAGAAGAAAATGGGAAAAAGATTTGAACGAATAAGGGAAAAAAAAGCTTATTAGGAAAGAGATGTTTGTGTCCGGGGGAAACTAAAGTGGAAAACACCCTTCAGTGACTCCACAAAACACACACACACACACACACACACACACACACACACACACACACACACACACACACACACACACATACGTCCCACAGCCACAAAAGCAGCTCCTCCATTACAAGACAGTTTAATCAATGTTCATTTCCCTCCCCCACGACGCCTCCTTTCCATTGTACTTGAAGAAGGCCTCGAGAATTACGTTCATTTTCTTTCTGGTCTGACTGAATAACGTACTCCCCCCTGCAAACACTGAAGGATGATGAATAAATAGAAAACGAAAGAGAGGATTTAAAGCAGAGAAGGAGACGCCGAAGGAAGATAAAAATAAATTACAATGAACGGATTTTAAAACAGAGAAGAATACAGTGAATGAGTTGCTGTACGCGTTTTATAATACTTTAATTGATGACGGTGAGAGTTGGGGTGTGTTAGATGTTAGTGTAGTAGTTAGTGAATGTAAATAAGGACACGGCTAAAAAAATACATTTCGCAGACTGGGAAATGATAAAGTGCTAACATGATACACTCTCTCTCTCTCTCTCTCTCTCTCTCTCTCTCTCTCTCTCTCTCTCTCTCTCTCTCTCTCTCTCTCTCTCTCTCTCTCTCTCTCTCTCTCTCTCTCTCTCTCTCTCTCTCTCTCTCTCTCTCTCTCTCTCTCTCATCCGTTACTATTATTAATCGTTGCAGGAATATGTCAGTCTGTCTTTCTTCTTCCTCCTCTTCTCGCACTCCATCACAGATAACCACTTAATTTCAACACCCAATACGCCAATTTTATCAGTTTCATCTCGTCTCCCTTCCTTCTCATCCTCCTTCTACTCCTCACTCACTTCTTACGCCCTACACCTCTCCAGACTTCATTTTAACACGAATCTCCACTTAAGTTTTTTTTTTCTCCTTCTCTAACGTCTTTTTCTTCTACTTCTTTCCTTCTCTTCTTCAAATATTCAGCCGCTCCATCTCACTCCCACGCTGGTGATTTTCAGTCGTCGTCTGTCTTTATGAGACTGAGCTCAGCTTCCTTCATCCCTCTTCCTCTCCTCTTCCTCCTCCTACCCTCCTACCATCCTTCACTTTTCTTCCTCCACCCGTCGCTGAAACTCCTGCAGCCTCTCTCTCGCCCTTCTCTACCTCTGTAATCAACTATCTTCTTCATGCAATTTCTCTCATCTTTCTGCAAACTGTTCTTCACTTTCTTCACCTTCCTTACACAGCCTTCAACCTCTCTTCTTCACTTTCTCCAACCATTCTCTTTTCTCCACCTTTGTAATCAATTATATTTTATCTACTTCCTGCAAACTGTTCTTCACTTCCTTTACTTCTCTTCTACCACCTTCAACGTCTCTGCCCTCTGCCGTCTGCCCTTGTTTATTTCTTAATCCCAAAACGCCTTAGTCCCTTTTCCTTTCCCTTTTAGTCACTTTCACCTCTTCCCTTGTCTCGGCTTTCCCCTAAGTCTAATCACACTTCTTCCTCTTCCCTTACTTAACTCTGCTTCCTCATTTGATCCACTCACTTTCCTCCCTACCTTCTGCCTCCCCCTTTAGTCAAGAAACTCTGCACCTTCGCCACTTCCCAATAACAGACTCGTCATCCCTTCCTCCTCCTCCTCCTCCTTTCATTGAGTGTTGCTTCGCCTCGCTTCACCTTGCACGGCTCAGTCACGGCCCGGGGAGTTGATATAAAAGGTAAAGCGGGAAAAATACGCTATAGCTCCGCGTATGATGGCGGGCTATCTCAAAGGAGCATCAAGACAAACCGAAATTGACCTCTCTTTTGGCCACTCTACTCTCTTTTCTAGGAGAGGTGATCAGTGGGCTGTTTTGTTTTCGTATGTTTTGCCTTTGAGCTGCTTCCTCTAGTGTAAATCTAAAGGACTATGGTATTTTCCAAGGGCGTAATGATTGTAGTTTAAAAGCAAATGGAACTACTTAATAACAGAGAACATGACGACTCAACACAATGACATAAGAATTGGGTGATACTTCATTTACAAAGCTCACAGTACGGACAAGGCAACTAACGAGATCTACTTGTATCGCATGCCTAGTTTTTAATTATGTTACTTTTTAGGTACTTGAATATATTGCATTTTGTCGACAGAATTAACTTTCATGTATACGTAAATGATCTTGTTGGAGAGAACTGCTTAACTGAAACATCCAGACGGTTTGTTACCATCAATCTGAGTTTATATACTTTCACTGCATTAAGAGTTTTGTTTAACTTCAAAGCGAATAGTATGTGTTGCCGGGCGTAGATGTTAATGCGATACAATGTAAATTTTCCCGTTAAATTACTTATGTTGAGGCAATATTCCCTTGTATGTGTAAGTAATGTAGCGGGGAGGAAATTCTCTCTCTCTCTCTCTCTCTCTCTCTCTCTCTCTCTCTCTCTCTCTCTCTCTCTCTCTCTCTCTCTCTCTCTCTCTCTCTCTCTCTGTGTGGAAGGCGGAGGGGGCGACAGAAGTGAATGTAAAGCGGCAATAAGGCTTACTCTTTCTTTCCTTTCATCTTTCATCGTATCAGCCGACGATGCCAAGTGGCGGTGCTCTCTCTCTCTCTCTCTCTCTCTCTCTCTCTCTCTCTCTCTCTCTCTCTCTCTCTCTCTCTCTCTCTCTCTCTCTCTCTCTCTCTCTCTCTCTCTCTCTCTCTCTCTCTCTCTCTCTCTCTCTCTCTCTCTCTCTCTCTTACTCTTATTTCTGTGCGAAAACCTCTTAGAGCTATTCCCCCTCCTTCTCCTCTTCCTCCTTCTCCTCCTCCTCTTCCTCCTTCTCCTCCTCTTCTACTAGCGCACGGTATCTCAGGTAACATTCACAATTGTCTTGTGGACTGGCTCTCTGAGCGGAAACAGAGAGTGGTTCTAAACGGTGTTTCAGCTAACTGGCTCGATGTCAGAAGCGGCGTACCTCAAGGATCAGTGCTTGGTCCCATGCTCTTTTTAATTTATGTTAATGATATCGATGATGGGCACACTTGCAAAATATCAATATTTGGTGATGACACAAAAATCGCTGGTAAGGTAACTACGACACTCGACGAAGAAGCATTACAATCAGATCTAGATCGATTTGCACGTTGGGCCAATCAATGGCAAATGAAATTTAACGTTGACAAATGTAAAGTGTTACACATCGGAAACAATAACAATCGCGTTCAGTACGTAATGAATGGCCAACAACTTTCTGCAGTAAGTAAAGAAAAGGATCTTGGAATCACTATATCAAGCGATTTAAAGCCCAGTCAGCATTGTTCAGAGGTAGTTAAAACCGCAAACAAATTGGTTGGCTTCGGGCGAGTCTTTAAGAGGCGATCTAATAGAAGTGTTTAAAATGTTCAAAGGATTCAGTGATTGCGGAAGATTACTTTACGATTGATCGATCAAATAGAACGAGAAGAAATAACAATTTCAAGATAAGTAGTAAAAGATTCTCGTCGCACGAAGCCAAACACTTCTTCTTCAAAAGAATTGGAATTCTTAACCCTGTGATGTCGTTGATAGAACAACAGTTACGGCATTCAAGAAAAGATTAGACAAGTATTTTGAATCCAACCAGCAACTAAGATATTACTCATTGTCGTAATAACGTTAAGTTCTTTCGAATACTGGTGTCCTTGTCCGTTTTTATCGCCCGGTTAGTGGTAGCATTAACGGTAGTTCTTTCATCTTTCCTACATAATTTCCATGCAGTTTTTACATGCTGCATGGTTCTTTTTCCTTTCCTGACAGCTTTGGCTGGAGGGATGGGGGGTGGGGTGGAGCCTTCGCCTTTGTTGTCCTTTATCTTCCACCTTTGATTAGATAGTTAGTGTAGCTTGTCACAAACAGCCTCGTAAGGACCATCAGGTCTGCTTTTGTATGTTCTTCCTTTGTGTTCCTTTGTGTTTTTCTTTACTCTCCCGCTTCTCCTTTTCCTCTTCACTTTTCTTCTTTTTGTTTAGTTTACATTTTTTTTCTTTTCCTCCTACTCTCCCTTCTTCTTCTTCTTCTTTTTCTTCTTCTTCTTCTTCTTCTTCTTCTTCTACACCTCCTCCTCCTCCTCCTCCTGTTTCTCCTAGTGACCTACTCTCACCCCTATCGTTTCACTCCTGCCTCCATATCTTCCACTATTTCCTCCAGACCTCCCTCCCTCGTCTCCGCCGCTTCCAGCAACACCAGCTCTTCCTTCCATTCTCCTCCATCGACTTGCCTTCCTTCCTTCCCTCCGTCCCTTCCCTTGCCTTTCTTCCCCACTTCTCTCGCTATTCCCACGTCCCTGCTCCGGCCTGACCATCGGGTAACCTCAAGGCAATCTCACAATTCACTCGTGCATACACCGAAATCACCCTGACTCTCTCTCTCTCTCTCTCTCTCTCTCTCTCTCTCTCTCTCTCTCTCTCTCTCTCTCTCTCTCTCTCTCTCTCTCTCTCTCTCTCTCTCTCTCTCTCTCTCTCTCTCTCTCTCTCTCTCTCTCTCTCTCTCTCTCTCTCTCTCTCTCTCTCTCTCTCTCTCTCTCTCACACACACACACACACACACACACACTTGTTTACATTCGCATGGCTTGGCAGTTCGTCTTAGTTTATCTTGTGTGTGTGTGTGTGTGTGTGTGTGTGTGTGTGTGTGTGTGTGTGTGTGTGTGTTTTCCTGGACGTATAGCCAATCCACCTTCCTGGGTTTCCAATCTTCGCAGCAACTACCCACCTATCCGATACAGTGTGTGGGTGCTGGTGATGGTGGTAGTGGTGGTGGTGGTGGTGGTGATGGTTGCGAAGGGGAGCAGTGGTGGTTAGGGGAAGTGAGGAGGGGAGGTGAAGGATAATGGCAGGTATGTTATGGTGGTGATTAGGTGATGATTAGTGTGGCGGTTGTGGTGGTGGGTGTAGTCTGAAGGTGGTCGGGACAGTGGTGTTGTTATGTATGTGGTGGGCGGGTCATAGTGGTGATGAGAGTTGTGGTGTGTAGGTGGTGGTGGTGGTGGTGGTGGTGTGGTGTGTAGGTGGTGGTGGTGGTCGTGGTGGCGGTAGTGGTGATGGTGGTCGTTGTAGTGGTGATGGTGGTCGTTGTAGTGGTGGTGGTGGTGGTGGTAGCGGAAGTGATGTTGTTGTTTACTTAGGGAGGACGAGGTGAAGGCCAAGATAATAATCGTTCATCTTTAAGCAGAAAAAAATTCAAGGGCACAACAACGAACTGCTGAAGAAGAATGCTGGAGATTTCCTCGGTATGCGTAGGACGAGAGATGCGAATGACATTAAGAGATGAACTTGGATGTCACCGGAAATTCAGATGTGTTAACCCGTCCGCTGTGATTGGCACGAATTTCGCCTTCATTGATAGCCTGCTTACATATGCTCTCAGGTCTTTCTCTGGCTCTGTGGTGGATAGTGGAGTGTTTCCCATGTTTTTTTTTTTTTTTTTCCGCAAAGGAGACAGTTCAAGGGCACAAAAAAAGTAAACATTAATAAAAAAAGCCCGCTACTTGTGGTATTGGTGTGCTGGATTTCCCCTCCCAAGGTGCAGGACTTCACATTTTTCTTCATTGAATTGTAGCAGCCACTTTTTGCTCCACTCCCGTAGCTTGGTGAGGTCTTCTTATAGGAAATCCGCAGTCAAGGGGTTAAAATACGGAAAAAAAACAGAAATACAGAGAAAAAGCAGTTTTGATAGTTATGCAAGGAAGTGAATGAATGCAAAGGACGAAAATGAAGAATATGCAATGGAAAATACTAGATAGGACACGTAGTAAAATTAAAGAGGAGAAATACGAGATACTGCATTTTGAAAACTCCATGACCAGTGAAGGAAAGATAGCTGCCTTACAAAACACACGCAAAAAAAAAAAGTTGTCGATTCAAATATAAAAACAAACGCTCGTACAAAAAAAAATGGTAAAAACGCTCCCTCCATGATCCGTATACCCCCCCAGATCTGAAAGTACCATATGAGCTGATACTAAATTACGATACAGGGAAACAAAAAAAAAAAACATAGACAGGTACAGAGACTGACACAAACACACAGAGAGACAAGCACAAACAATCTGACACAAACACAGACAGACAGACAGACAAATAAGAAAAGAAAAGAATCGATAATCAAAAAAGCAATGGAAATAACTTGTCGCTCCCCTTAATTAGCGACTAAGGAACGAGGGTCGGGATCGTACGTCTCCCGGCCCTTGAAGTTATTAGACGGAGGAAGGAGGGAGCCGAGGAAAAGAGACGGACAAGGCAGGAGAGAAGGAGGAGGAGAAGGAGGAGGTAGTGGTGGTGGTAGAGGAGGTTTATGGAGCGAAGATGAACTGGGATAGGGAGAGAGATAGAGAGACGAGGGGAAAGTGTCCAAGTTGACGAGATACTAAAGAAGGGAAGAGGTTACGGGGGCGAGAGTATATTGTAGTGCCAGGAGGAGGAGGAGGAGGAGGAGGAGGAGGAGGAGGAGGAGGAGGAGGAGGAACAAAGGAACAAAGGAGGAGGATGTTTACAGCTTATCCACTACCTTTTAGCGAAGTAACATGTCTCTGGGGCCTGGTAGAATATTTTACGGATTATCAAGGCCTGAATCACATCTTTATGAGGAACACGCGAGATGGGTCCTCCTCCTCCTTCTCCTCCTCCTCGTCTTTTTTTTTCTTCTTTCATTTTCTTTTTTATCTCTTCTTTTCCCCCTTTTTTCTCTTTCTTTATTCTTATTTTCTCCTCCACCTCCTCCTCGTCTTCTTTTTTCATCTTCTTTCATTTTCTTCTTTATCTCTTCTTTTTTATCTTTCCCCTTTTTTCTCTTTCTTTACTCTTATTTTCTCCTCCTCCTCCTCCTCCTCCTCCTCGTCGTCTTTTTTTTTCTTTATTCATTTTCTTCTTTATCTCTTCTTTTTTATCTTTTCCCCTTTTTTTTCTCTTCTTTATTCTTATTTTCTCCTCCTCCTCCTCCTCCTTCTCTTCTTCCACTAACAACATCAGCATCACCACTTTCATCACCACCACACACCACTACCACTACCTCCACCACAATCACCATCACCATCACCAACCCGACCCAACCACTACCACCACCACCATCATCATCACCACCACCACTACCACCACCATCACCCCTGCTGTCCTCGGAACGTCACAACTGTTTCGGAATTTTGGGGATGAATTTCATATTTTGTCGTGAATAATAGACGCCGCCGCAGCCGTAGCCGATGCCGTTACAGTGTTCCTGTTTTAGGGCGCCGGTTTTACTCAGCGCGGGACTAAACTCTTTCCATTTGTTGCAGTATACTATTCGTTATTCGTCTCTCTCCTTCCTTCGGCTGATTTCTTGGAAGCTATGTTATCTACGTGTTAATATATTCTGTACGGCAAAAACTGTAATATATCCCTGTCATTGTTCTCATTATTATTATTATTATTATTATTATTATTATTATTATTATTATTATTATTATTATTACCGCATTATTCACCATCATCATCGTTATCATTGCTATTTTTTTATTATCATCAACATTATTCATGAGTTCTAGTTGAAATAGTTGCAGTAGCAGCAAAGGTAGTGGTGGTGGTGGTGGTGGTAGTAATAGTAGTAGTAGTAGTAGTAGGAGGAGGAGGAGGAGGAGGAGTAGGAGGAAGAGGAGGAGGAGCATTAACCCATCAGACCCATTAATTAACATATTCTCGCACTCTCTTTCAACTTCTATTTTGTCTAACTTCCCGCTTACTCCACCTTGTCTCGTTTCTGCTTCCTTCCTTCATCCACTTCAGTTATTCCTCATCATCACTGCTTCTTCTTTTCTCCCTTAGATGATTTTCTTTGATTCTGAGGCAAAACATACATTACTTCATTCTCCTTGCTCGGGCTGGGATCATTAACAAAGCAGTAGGAAGAGGTGGGAAAACAAAGGTAAAGATAAGACAAGTAACACAAAGCTCACTCTGACGCTACACAGTCACTAATTTCTCTCCCCAGCCGCGCGTGAGATGAGCAGTCCCACCTGTATCTGATCCCGCTGTTTCCCCGGGCAGGCGTGTATTTACCAAGCCGTGAAATTGTGAACTAACAACCCGGGCCATTTACATACACTCACTTACGCCTGGGAGTTGGCAGAGTTAAGGACGACACTCACCTACCCCCCCCCCCCTAAAAAAATACTGACACATAAGGACGTACTGATTGTAAGGGATTGCTGTGCACCTCTCTACTGCCTATCTTCATCTTCCTTCCATCAAAACATTACTTCTTTTACTTTTCTTTACATTTCGTTTACTTTACCTTTCCTTTTCTTGTTATTTACTCTTTTTTTACTAATTTTCTTTATTTTTCTTCTTTTAATGTTATTTTTCTTGTTACTTTTCCTTCCTCTTTCTTTTATTTCACTTTATTCTTCTTTCAACTCTCGACCATATACTCTCTCTCTCTCTCTCTCTCTCTCTCTCTCTCTCTCTCTCTCTCTCTCTCTCTCTCTCTCTCTCTCTCTCTCTCTCTCTCTCTCTCTCTCTCTCTCTCTCTCTCTCTCTCTCTCTCTCTCTCTCTCTCTCTCTCTCTCTCTCTCTCTCTCTCTCTCTCTTCTCCGGAGCTACTGTTATTGAGGGTGCTTTTTGATACGGCGAATTGAAGGGGAGAGAGGGAGGAGGAGGACAGGGAAGAGGACATGAAAGGGAGAGAGAGAGAGAGAGAGAGAGAGATGGGAGAGTGGTTAGTAGTAGTGTAATGGATGCGGGGCGGGGGGAAGGAATACAGGAAGGGGTGGACTGATGCTCTGTGGGTTAATATTCTATCCTTCGTTTCATCCTACTTCGGGTCTATGAAAAGTAATGGGCTCTGATGATGGATGACTTATGAGTGTGTGTGTGTGTGTGTGTGTGTGTGTGTGTGTGTGTGTGTGTGTGTGTGACAGGTAAGGACGGAATATACACCTAAACACCACTAATACCCAGAAGGAACAAGGACAGGTAGCCACAGGTAGGTCGGTGAGGCATGTGAGCGGGCAGGTGAGAGGAGGTGTTACCCTGGCACACTCGTACATTCATCATATTCCTGGTCCTTTTTGCTCGGTTGGTTCCTCCAGGGCGACTTTGATGAATAATTGTTAAGAGTTCTGGAAGACGCCGCTCGTGGAAAACATTTGCCAACACCTGCTACACTTTTTTTAGCTCGTCTGTCTGTCTGTCTCTGCTTTCCCGTTTATCTGTCTGTCTGTCTGATTTCCGTTTGTTTGTACGTGTTTTTCGTGTTTGTTTGTCTGTGTTTTTTCGTCTTTGTATTCTTCCATCTGTCTGTCCGTCTTTTTTGGTTTGTCTGTCTAGTCTATCTGTTTTTCTATCTGTCTGTCGGTTTAGCAGTTTTTTCGTCTGTCTGTTCGTTTTCCCGTCTTTTTGATATCCGCTAGTCTGTTTTTTTTCGTATTTCTGTCTTTTTCAGTAACTTTTTTCCGTCTTTTTTTTTTTTTACAGGTAAGGAGACAGTTCAAGGGCGTAAAGAAAAATATAAAAAAAGACCGCTACTCACTGTCTATCTATTTGTTTATTTTCCCGTCCTATCTGTCTATCACCTCTCTCTCTCTCTCTCTCTCTCTCTCTCTCTCTCTCTCTCTCTCTCTCTCTCTCTCTCTCTCTCTCTCTCTCTCTCTCTCTCTCTCTCTCTCTCTCTCTCTCTCTCTCTCTCTCTCTCTCTCTCTCTCTCTCTCTCTCTCTCTCTCTCTCTCTCTCTCTCCACCTCATTGCCATCTATTCATTTTAATCATCCATCAAAAAACAGAAACCAAACTACCACCCTTCACACACGGCTTCCTCCACACTTTCTCTTCCTTAACCTGCCCTGAACACCTCCACCATGCACTAGCTCTCTCCTCTCCCCACGGCCTTTTTTTCCCACTAGAGAGCTGACGTTACCAAGGGTGCTGAGTGAGGGTGATTTTTGTTTTGATTCGGTTCATTATCATCAGCACCACGTTATTCTATTTTGTCGACTGAGGGAGAAGCAGAAGGGCAACGAAAAAACTGTATACGAGATGTTGGTGACGTGCTGCTCCTAAAACTATACGAGTAATTTATTTCAAGGTGTGTCTTACGTTGCTTGAAGGTAAATAAGTAATGGGAGGAAGAGTATACGTTCCTCCTCCTCCTCCTCCTCCTCCTCCTCCTCTTACCAATCCTCCTTGTATTCCTGTTCCTGTTCCTGTTCCTCTTCCTCCACTTCCTTCTCTCCCTTTTCCTCTTTTTCCTCCTCTTTCTCCTCCTCCTTCTCCCCCTCCTCCTCTTACTACTACTACTACTACTACTACTACAACCTTGTCCTTAATACCTGCAGAAAACGCCACAGGGAAATGAGGAAACTTGATTCGCTTGTCTCCGCATAAAGAAATTAATCTCATACTTATTCAATTATCTTTTTTTGTGGTTTCTTCTGAGGGCTCGAAGTATCTGCGTATCAAAACACACACACACACACACACACACACACACACACACACACACACACACACACACACACACACACACACACACACACACACACACACACACACGTCCTCGTCTTAGCTATCTTCTTCCTCCTCCTCCTCCCTAACTCTTTTCTTTCCTTCCGTTCTCCCTCGCCTTCCCTTCCGCCGTTCCCTCACTCTCCCCACAACTCGTTCTCGGGCCGACCATTAACTTCATTTTCTCCACTCATACCTTCCGCCTTTTTCTCTTTTGCCTTTCCAATTTAGCGTTTCCTCCCCTTCCCTTCCTTCCTCTCCAAAACCCTCCCCTCAAATTCCCTTTTCCCTTTCATTTTCTCCAATCATTTCCTCCCAATCAGTCAAGTCAACCCTTCTATACGTACTCCTCTCTTTTTCCGCATCGACCATCAACCTTTTCGTGCGTTCCCTTTCCTCCTTCATTTCTGCAACGCCCCTCAAACACCCCTTTCCGTAGATTGAGCAATCCTTCACCCTCTTCTTTTATGCTTCCTTCGGCGTCAAGATTCCTCGTAACATTTTCCCCCAAACTGGCAAAACTTGGGCCTCCTTAGCATACAGACGCCGCCAGACAAGACAAGGACACATATTGCCCCCCGGGACGTGCGAGGCCTTGTGTGTGTGTGTGTGTGTGTGTGTGTGTGTGTGTGTGTGTGTGTGTGTGTTAAAGTAAAGGAGGAAGCTCAAGGGCAAATTAAAGAATAAACAAAAGAGCACGCTGGTGTGTGTGTGTGTGTGTGTGTGTGTGTGTTACCTCATACTCCTCCTCTCTTATCTCTCTGCGTCCCTCTATTATCCACACAAGAACAACATGAGAAAAACAATGTCTTCCCTCTCGCAACTTTATGGCAATACTTCTGTTTACTTTCATCAAACTTGACCTCTTTAATATACTTTTCAACAACCTTCACGCAGTATTCGCTCGTTTAAAACCGCCCTTATTTACTGTTCCCTCCTTTGCTAGCTTCCGCATTTCCCTTGTTACTCTCCTCCTGTCTATATTCATTACACTTGACCCACCTTCGTTTCTTAATGTACCCCTTTTAACAACCCTACCACATTTATATTGTAGTCTTCGGTCTTATAACATAGCCATTATTAACTGTTTTTTCCTTGACTAGCTTCATCCCCATCTCTATTACTCTCCTGTTTACCTCCATAAATAAAACAGACCCACCTGCGTTTCTTGCTGTACCCTTAAACAACTCTCAATTATCTTCTCGCAGTCTTTTCGCTTTTATAACACAGCCATTGTTTACTATTTCCTCCTTTTTTTCTTTTTTTTACAACGAAGGAGACAGCTCAAGGGCACAAAAAAAGGAAACAATAATAAAAAAAAAGCCCGCTACCTTCATCCTCTTCCCTGTTATTCTCCTCCTGTTTACCTTCATAATTCTGGACCCCCGTTTCTTGCTGTGCCCCGTTCACAACCTTCAAAAACCCTCACGTAGTCTTTGGTCATATTATATAGACATTTTTGCTCACTTTTCACCCTTACAAGGACAAGATAATCCTCCTTTCTCCTTCGTCGTCACAGTAACAGGGAGGGAGGGATGATTGAAGGTAGGAAGGAAGGAAGGAAGGATGGGAGGTGGGAAGGAAGGAAGGAAGGAAGGAAGGGAAGAGGATAAAAATGAAGGGAGTGAGTGAGGAAGGAAAGGAAAAATGGAAGGAAGAACAGAAGAAAGGAAGAGAGGAGGGATGGAAAGAGGAAGAAAAAAAGTCAGAGAGGAAAGAAGAAAGGGAGGAATGATCAAAGGAAGGAAGGAAATAAAGATAAAAACTAACAAAAAACGAAATACAGATAGACAGATAAATAAAGATAAATGAAGGGAAAGAGAATAAATGAGCGTCCCACCACCACCACCACCAGCACCACATCACCCACACCCACCAGCACCACCCCATCCCATCCCCATCACCATCTGGGCGTGATGAAGCCTAACACACCTGCAGCCGCCTAGATATCTCACCTGATATGGTCGCTGGGTGTCTGCCGCCGCCGCCACCACTCTTTTGTGTGACGCCAAAAATGCAGCCGACTTAGCTCTTATCATACAATGCCTCGGCTCCTCCTCCTTCCTTCCTTCCTTCCTCTGTCTTCTCCTTCCTTGTTTGCCACCTCCTCCTTCCTTCCTTCCTTCCTCTGTCTTCTCCTTCCTTGTTTGCCACCTCCTCCTTCCTTCCTTCCTTCCTCTGTCTTCTCCTTCCTTGTTTGCCACCTCCTCCTTCCTTCCTTCCTTCCTTCCTTCCTCTGTCTTTACCTTCCTTGTTTGCCATCTCCTCCTTCCTTCCTTCCTTCCTCTGTCTTCTCCTTCCTTGTTTGCCACCTCCTCCTTCCTTCCTTCCTTCCTTCCTTCCTTCCTCTGTCTTTTCCTTCCTTGTTTGCCACCTCCTCCTTCCTTCCTTCCTTCCTCTGTCTTTTCCTTCCTTGTTTGCCACCTCCTCCTTCCTTCCTTCCTTCCTTCCTCTGTCTTCTCCTTCCTTGTTTGCCACCTCCTCCTTCCTTCCTTCCTTCCTCTGTCTTCTCCTTCCTTGTTTGCCACCTCCTCCTTCCTTCCTTCCTTCCTTCCTCTGTCTTCTCCTTCCTTGTTTGCCACCTCCTCCTTCCTTCCTTCCTTCCTTCCTTCCTTCCTTCCTCTGTCTTCTCCTTCCTTGTTTGCCACCTTCTCCTTCCTTCCTTCCTTCCTCTGTCTTCTCCTTCCTTGTTTGCCACCTCCTCCTTCCTTCCTTCCTCTGTCTTCTCCTTCCTTGTTTGCCACCTCCTCCTTCCTTCCTTCCTTCCTCTGTCTTCTCCTTCCTTGTTTGCCACCTCCTCCTTCCTTCCTTCCTTCCTATACTCCTTTTTCTGGTCTGTTCTCTTCTTTGCTAGTCTTTCCGTCTTTCTTCTCTCCTTCTCTCCTTCTATTCCTGCTCTGTCTTCTCCTTTCTTGCTTGCCTCCACCTCCTCCTTCCTTCCTTCCTTCCAATACTTCTCTTTCTGCTCAATCTTCTTCTTTGCTAGTCATTCCCTTCTCCTTCTTCCCTTGTACTCCTTCTCCTATTCCGCCACTATCATCTCCTTCCTTGCTTTCCGCCTCCTCTTCCTTCCTTCCTTCCTTCCTTCCACTACTCCTACAATGTCTTTTTCCTTTTCTGCCACTGCTTCCTTCCTTGTCACCTTCTCTTCGTTCGTTCGTTTGTTCCTTCCTTTCTCCTACCTTATTCTACTCCTCCTACTCCTGATGTTTTCTTTCTTTTCTGCCGCTCCTTGCTTTTCTTGCTTGTTATCCCTTCTACTTTCCTTCCTTCCTTCCATTCTTCCTCTCTTTCAAATGCATCGACTCTTCCTCCTCTTCCTTCCTTCCTTCGTTCCTCCATTGCTCCGTTTCTTCTTTCCTCTCTGTTTTCTTACTCTTCTACTGTTCTTTCTTTCTTCCCTCCCTTTGCTTTCTTCTCCTTCTTTAATTCTATACCTCTTCCCTCCTCCTCCTTTTTCCTCTTTACATGTGTCTGCTCCCCCCTCTTCCTTCCTCTTCTCCTCCTCCTCCTCTCTCCTTATCATCAACTTTTCCTCATTTCGCTCCCCCCTCTTCCTTCCTTCATCGTGCCTCCTTACCCCCTCCCTCCTGCTCCTCCTGTTTCTCCTATTTTTCCTCCCTCCTTTCTCGTTACCTTTCCTCCTCCTCCTCCTTCCTCATTACGGCTCATTACCCTCTTCTCTTGCTTCTGCCCCCCTCCTCCTTCCTCCTCTCTTCTTCCTTTTCATCCTCCTCCTCCTCTTCCTCCTCCTCCCTCGTCCCTCTTCCTTCGTTCACCACAAAGTCACGCTTACTTCTCTTATTTTTTTTCTTCTAATTCTTCCTCTTTCTCATCATCCTCCTCTTCTACCTATTTCTCACATTTAATATGTTCCTCCTATTTTCTTGACACTTTTTTTTCCACATCTGTTCACTTCAACCACTCGACGCCTCCACTACCTTGATTTCCACCTCCACCTCCACTTCCACTTCAATCAGAACCAACAAATCCTTTTAGTCTTCCTCCTCCTCCTCCTCCTCCTGCTAAAACAACAACAACAACAACAACAACAACAACAACAACAACTATTATTACTACTACACTCCACCAGCCTCATCAAACCCTCCTCCTCCACCTCTACCTCTACCTCCTCCTCCCCGTTCCTTCTCCTCACCCTCCTTCTCTTACACCTAACAAGAACGCACAAATGTAATACAAATACCTTTAACACACACACACACACACACACACACACACACACACACACACACGAGCGGCAGTATGGAGGACAAGAGCGCCAATAAATAGCTTTCCGCCCTGGTTCCTACGAGTTAATGAAAACGTTCAATTACAATATAAAACGCCACTTTCCCCCTAGCGGCGGCGTCGAGCAGCTGGCAACACGCGCGCGGCGAACCTGATTGCCGCGCAGGGGAGGGAAGAAAGTGGAATGATCGGGGTGTGGCTGTGTAGAGAGGAGGGGAAGGAGGAGGAGAGGGAGAATAAATGAGGAAAGAAAACAAAAAATGATAAAAGATAAAAAACGAAGATAAGGACGAGGGGAGGAAAGAAGGGAAGAGTAAGCTAGAGAGAGAGGGGAAAGAAGGAAAAATACGAATATGGGGGATGGAGGAAAGATGGGAGAATAAACATGCCGAGGAAGAAAGACAAGATAAAAGGAGAAAAGATAAAAAAGGAGGAGATACGGACCGAGATAGAAATGGATAGAGGTGGAGAAGTAAGGAAGAGTAAAGAAACAAAACACGAAAATGAGGAATATGGGAGACAGAGGAAAGGCGAGAGAATAAAAATGAAAAGGAAAGAGAAGATAAAGGGAAATAATATGATAAAAAACGAAAAAGAAATACAAACCAAGCTAGAAAAAGATAAGAGGTAGGGGAGGAAAGAAAAGTAAAAAAAAAAAAAGTGAAAATGAGGAGCTTGACAGAGGAAGAAAAAAAAGTAAAAAATGCGAAGGAAAGCGAACTTGATAAATAAAAGAAAATATTAAAAAGAGAAAAGGAGAAAGGGAGAAAGGTATGAAAGTTGAGGAGAAAGTTTGTACGCTAATGACGATAATAAGGAACATGGGAGGCAGGAAGGAAGGGACGAAAGGAGGGAGGGAAACATGACGTGATAAAAAGGAGAGAAAATGAGGAAACAGGAAAATTAAAAGAAAAAAAATTGAAGGGAATGAAAGAGCAAGGAAGAAAAGTATAAAAGTTGAGGGGAAAGTGATTGTAGATTTAATGCAGAAAAAATGGAACATAGAAAGTAGAAAAGCAGGAAAGGAGGGAAAGCAAAGATACGAGAAAAAAATAAACAAGAGAAAAAGGAACAGGAGACGAAGGAGATAAGGAGCGAGGAACAGAAATGAACAAAAAGTAGAAGAGGAAAAATCTGTAAAAAGAAGATGGGAAATAACGATAAAAGAAAGGAGGAAACAAGGAAAACGAGGGAAATCATAAAAGAAGGCAAAGGATAGGAAACCGGAGGAAGGAAAAGACAGATGGATAAAAATGGGAAAAGGATAATAGAAAAGAGGAAATTAAGAAAGGAAGGTATAGGATAAGAAGGAGGAAGGAGGACGAAAGAGGTGAAACAGATCAATGAATATGGAAAATAAGGATAATAGGAAGGAGGAAATGAAGGAGAGAGGAAAATCATAGAGAGAAGACGAAGAAGAGGCAGACCAAAGGAAACATAAAGGAGGAAATAAAGAGAAGTGAGGGAAATCGTACAGGACGGCACAGAACAAAAGAGTGACGGTAGGAAAAGAAGACAGGTGAAGAGAAGAAAGACAGAAAAAGATCAAGAAAAAAAAAGAGGGGGACGGGTTAAGGGGGGAGGGAGAGGGATAGGCATGGCAGTAGCGGTTAAAGAGCCTGTAGTTACGAAGGTAGAAGACACAGAGATAAAGAAATACGATAGATGGCTCATTTTTACGTCCCCAGACCGGCCTAATTCCAGCCCGGAGTTCAATACCACGGCAGCTTCGCCCGTCCCCTTCTCTTTTTTTCCCCTGCTTTCCCCTTCCACTCCAACACTCTCTCTCTCTCTCTCTCTCTCTCTCTCTCTCTCTCTCTCTCTCTCTCTCTCTCTCTCTCTCTCTCTCTCTCTCTCTCTCTCTCTCTCTCTCTCTCTCTCTCTCTCTCTCTCTCTCTCTCTCTCTCTCTCTCTCTCTCACTTTAACGCCTCCCCTACACGACGTGAAAAAGTGTGACGTGAACTCCATCTCCCAGAATACATGAAGACGTAATATTGCTCTCTCTCTCTCTCTCTCTCTCTCTCTCTCTCTCTCTCTCTCTCTCTCTCTCTCTCTCTCTCTCTCTCTCTCTCTCTCTCTCTCTCTCTCTCTCTCTCTCTCTCTCTCTCTCGTCACTCAGTTTTAGATTTCAAGCCAGACAGACAGACAGGCTAATCTCGTTTCCGACAATGGGTCTGTCTGTCTGTGTGGCTGTTTCGTGCACCTTCCTCTGGGTTCTTCACGGTGTCTGTCTGTCTGTCTGTCTGTTCTTGCGATTTTCCTCCTGTCTGTCTGTCTGTCTCTATCTCTCGCTGTCTGCCTGTTTTTGTTTCTTCCCTCCTGTCTGTTCTTCCTTCTTCCCTTCTGTCTGTCTGTCTGTCTGTGTCTGTTCTTGCTTCTACCCACTTGCCTTTTTGTCTATCTGTCTGTTTGTCTGTCTCTTTATTTGCCTGTGTCTCTCTGTCTGTCTGTGTATATGTCTACCCCTTACACACACACACACACACACACACCTGTCAGTAGAGCCACGGGGGCGGGCAATAAGGGTGGAGGATGTGATCGAGGTGGGTGATAGACGAAGCAAGAGCAGCAGAGGAGGAGCAGAAGCAAAAGCAGAGGAGGCAGAAGCAGGTGCATGGAGCAGGGCGAAGTGAAGAAAATATATACACCGTCAGTCTTCACATTTTTAAAGGGCCTCGTGCTTGCTTTCATCATGTGTCGTAATCAAGTGAGAGAGAGAGAGAGAGGGTGAAGGTGAGGGTCGTGGTCATTCGTGCCTGCGTCTCCACACACACACACACACACACACACACCAGGCAGGAGGTGGGCGCTGGGTTAGGTGGCGGCGAGGGAAATGGCTTGTAAGAAAGACTGAAAACATTGATGGGGAAGACAGGGCGAGGGAGGCGCGGAGGGGAGGAAGGAGGAGGAGGAGGAGGACAAACGAAAGGTGAAAGGGGGAACAGAAAAGAAGTAGAAAGAGGAAACGGAAGAGAAGAGAAAGGGATTGAGAAGAGGAAATGGACAGGGAAGAGGAAAAGGAAGCGAGAAAATGAACAGGGAGAGGAAAAAGAAGCTGGAAGAGGAAAGGATTGAGAACAAGAAAAGAAAGGGGAATAGACAAAAACAGAGAAGAGGAAAAGGAAGCGAGAACAGAGAGGGACTGGGAAGACGAAAAGGAAAAGGAACCAGAAAAGGATTAAGAAGAGGAAAAGGAAGAGGAACCAGAAAAGGATTAAGAAGAGGAAAAGGAAGAGGAACCAGAAAAGGATAAAGAATAGGAAAAGAAAGCGAGGACAGAAAAAGATGGAGAAAGAGAGAAATGGAAGGGGGAAAAGAAAATGATGAGGAGGAAAAATGGAAGCGAGGACATAAAAGGATTGGAAAGAGGGAAAGGAAGCGAGAACAGAAAATATTGAGAGAAGGAAAAACAAAACAAAAATGGTCAATTGAAAGAAAAAAAATATTGTTCATGCGCTGGTATTAATAATGTATGAATCCTCGCTGACTTCGTTCTTTTTGTTCTGCATTGTTGTTTTTCACTGTTGTTTTTTTATTGTTGTTGTTGTATGTGGTGGTGGTATTGCTGTCGTTGTTGTTGTTGTTGTTGTTGTTGTTGTTGTGGTGGTGGTGGTGGGGTTGTAAGGTTGTTATTTTGCTCCATTGTGGTCGTTGTTCTGGTTACTATTTCCTTTTTTTCGTTTTCTTTTTCTTCTACCTCTTCTACTTTTACATTTCTCCCTTTCTATTATTTTCTCTTTCTTTTCATTCCTTCTCAATCTATTTTTTATGTCGTTTTGCTGTTGTTGTTGTTGTTGTGGTTGCTGTTGTTGTTGTTTTCAGAGGTCCTCCATTTGCTGCAGTTATTTTTAATGATGATGTCGTTGTTTTGTTAGTGCAGTAGCAGTGACCGTTCTATCCTACCTCCCCATCCATTATTCTCGTGTCTCATATTACACTTTTATACTCATCCTCATCCTCATCACCTTTCTTTGCCTGCCAACAAACCATCATCACAGACAGATATATTACTACAGCTTTCTTTTCTGCTCTTTACACGTATATCTCTCTGTCTCTGTCAATCTATTTCGTCACACCTTCAAGTTCGGAAAGAAAATAAACAGGGAACAAACTGTGAAAAAAAGATTAAATGTGGAACGGTTGATAGAAGGATAGATTGATTTTTTTTTTTTTTTTACAACAAAGGAGACAGTTCAAGGGCACAAAAAAGGAAACAATGATAAAAAAAAAAAAGGCCGCTACTCGCTGCTCCAAAAAAGAATCAAAAGAGGTGGCCGAAAGAGGGGTCAATAAGGATGGAAGGAGATGAAAAAAGGAGTAATGGAAGGAAACTGTCTGGGACGAGGATAGAGAGAAGGAGAGAGTGACAGACGGACAGGAAAAGGAGTATTATGGAGAAGCGAAAAAAATAAATAAAAAATAAAACAGATCAGACTGGAAAATGAAACAGTGCGAGCTAGAGAGGGAGGGAAGGGAGACATCAATAAAAAAAAAAGCAACAATATAACAGATAGGAGGCAAAAAGAAAGAAAAAAAAACTGATGATATTAGTGCAAATGGTTGAGACAGAACGAGGAAACGGCATCATGGTGGAGAGGGAGACGAGGGGAAAAAAAAAAAAAACGCTGGAAAGGGAGACGAGGCAGGCTATAACGTGCAGGAAGGTAAGGGAAGGGAGGGGCGTGGGGATAATAATCGTGTCAGTGGGTGAAACTGTACGAGGAGGCATCACGGGTGGGTGGTTGACGGCGCAGAGGAGTATGAGGTCCCGGGTGGAGGATGGGCGGGGAGAAAGTGTAACAGGGAGATTTGGCAACGCGCGTGCATCCCATCATTCCCCTACCCACAAACACGCGCGGAGAGAACGCAGAGAGAAGCTGACATGATAATCTTTTGCCACACGCGACCAAGCCCAGCGGCGTGACAAGTTGGTGTACTTTTAAAAGGGGAATGCCCTATATATGCTATACGAGATACAGGCCCATATTCTCAGACATTTCGGGACTTACATATCTTTTTTTTTTTTTACAGCTAAGGAGACAGTTCAAGGGCGTAAAGAAAAATATAAAAAAAAGCCCGCTATTTACTGCATCTACTACTATCTACATTCGATAAGGCTTTTTGTAGAAACTGTCGGTATTCCCATGAGTTGTTTGATGAGCCTAGTGATGGTTTAACAAGGCTTCTGCACCATGGATTTGAAAAGCACTCATAAGAAGCCGACTAATCTCCGTTATGGGCTTTGAAAATATTAAGTGTGAAAGCCTCAAGCGAATACCGGTCACATTGTTTTCAAGTACTAAGGCTGAGAATTGCAGAGGTAGCAAATGTAAGTTGTGAAGCACTTATTAGAGCAGGTATTTCTTAGTTCACCTGTGCAGTAATTGTCCAAACAGTGTGTGGGAGATGCACTGTTAAAGAAGTAAGAGGAAGAGAAAAAGGAGAAAGAAAAAGGAGGTGGAAGAGGAAGATTGTAGAAGAAAGAAAAAAGCACGACAAAAAAAAATAGAATATGACAACGAACAAGGAAAAAAACAGCAACGCCAAAATACAAATGAAGATAACTATCATCCTCTACAGTCTACACAATATACTGTAACCTATCTACTTCCGTCCCTCGTTACTGTTCAACGTAGATAAAGATGAAAATGATGATGATGAGGAGGACGAGGATGATGATGACAAGGAGGAGGAGGGTCACAGTCATCAACCACCACTATCATCATCATCATTACAAACACCAAAACTAAATATATAAAAAAAGAGAACAAGAAACATGACACAACCGGAGGAATTATGACCCTTTCCCGACCAAATATGCTTCCCGCCCACATCTCTCGGGATAAGGGACAAAAGAATATGGTTTTAGCCAACACAATCTCTCTCCCTTCTTTTCCTTCTCATTCTTCTTTAACTCCTGCTGCTCTTCCTCCTGCTCCTCGCCCTCGTCCTCCTCCCTGATTACCTTCGTTACCCGCCGCCGCCGTGATAAGGGGGGCGCCTCTCCCTCGCTACCCGCGGCTAACGAGCTCGACACTTCGGGGGCAGCGGCGCGGACAAGAAAAGTCCCGCGTTTTCCCGCCCACCATTTCGCGACCCAACGACAGACACTTGGCCGGGCGAGAACGTGAAAGAGGAGTCTGTACGTATACCCCGCAGCCATTGCAGTAGTAATGGTGGTGGTGGTGGTGGTGGTAGTAACAGTAGGTAAGGTTAGGTTAGGTTAGGTTACGTTAAGTTGGGTTAGATTTTTTTTTTTTTTTTTTTTACAGCAAAGGAGACAGTTCAAGGGCACACAAAAAGCAAACATTAATAAAAAAAAAAAAGCCCGCTACTCACTGCTCCTAAAAAGAATCCAAAGAGGTGGCCGAAAGATAGGTCAGTTTCGGGAGGAGAGGTGTCCTGATACCCTCCTCTTGAAAGAGTTTAAGTCGTAGGCAGGGGGAAATACAGATGAAGGAAGATTGTTCCAGAGTTTACCAGCGTGAGGGATGAAAGAGTGAAGATGCTGGTTAACTCTTGCATAAGGGGTTTGGACAGTATAGGGATGAGCATGAGTAGAAAGTCGAGTGCAGCGGGGCCGCGGGAGGGGGGGAGGCATGCAGTTAGCAAGTTCAGAAGAGCAGTCAGCGTGGAAATATCGATAGAAGATAGAGAGAGGCAACATTGCGGCGGAATTTAAGAGGTAGAAGACTATCAGTATGAGGAGGAGAGCTGATGAGACGAAGAGCCTTAGCCTCCACTCTGTCCAGAAGAGCTGTGTGAGTGGAGCCCCCCCACACATGAGATGCATACTCCATACGAGGGCGGACAAGGCCCCTGTATATGGACAGCAACTGTGCATGGGAGAAGAACTGGCGGAGACGGTACAGAACGCCCAGCCTCGAGGAAGCTGATTTAGTAAGAGATGAGATATGAAGTTTCCAGTTGAGATTTTGAGTTAAGGATAGACCGAGAATGTTTAGTGTTGAGGAAGGTGATAGCTGGGTGTTGTCAAAGAATAGGGGATAGTTGTTTGGAAGATTGTGTCGGGTGGATAGGTGGAGAAACTGTGTTTTTGAGGCGTTGAAGGACACCAGGTTCTTCTTGCCCCAATCGGAAATAATAGTAAGGTTTGAGGCTAAGCGTTCTGCAGTCTCCAGCCTTGAGCCGTTAAGTTCCTGAAGGGTGGGTCTTCTATTAAAAGAAGTTGAATAATGCAGAGTAGAATCATCGGCGTAGAAATGGATAGGACAGATTAGTAGTATAGTAGTATATGTGATGATATTTTTTTGTTGTTGTTACTGTTATGGTAGTAGTAGTAGTAGAAGTAGTAGTAGTAGTAGTAGTAGTGGTGGTGGTGGTGGTGGTAGTAAAAGGGGGAGGACGACGACATCGACGACGAGGAGGACAAGGAGTAGGAAGAGAAACAGGAGGTTAGGTTAGGTTAGTAGTAGTAGTAGTATTGTTATTGTTATCGTACTAGTAGCCTAGTCGTAGCAGTAGTAGTAGTAAAAGTAGTAGTAGCAGTAACAGTAACAACAGAATGACAAAAGAAGCAACAGGAATAAAGACTTCACAAAAACAACAGGAGAACTCACAACGGTCCTTTCCCTTCCCTGGACCAACGGCTGCGGTACATATGTTGGAGGTGTGTGTGTGTGTGTGTGTGTGTGTGTGTGTGTACGTATGGCTGGCAGTCTAGTCCACACCAAGGCCGGACCGACGACCATTTCCCCCTGACGGTGAGTGCCCTTGAATCAAACATGTATTTATTCATTATTTCTCGATTGGGGTAACGGACAAGTGCAGCGCCGAGGTAGAGGGGCTAATGTGGGCTTCAAACGGGTAAAACTAGTGTACAAAAATCTGCGCACATCACATTTAAAAAATATCTAGAGAAAAACATGAAAATTAAGCGGTTTATATACAAAAGAATTATTATTACAATTTTTTTGTGTGTGTTAAAAAATTCCAGGTATACTTGCGTGTTATTCACCTATACGGATTTTTATTTATTTTTTTTATTTTTTTAGGAAATTAGAAAACCCATGAAATAAACTTATGCCAGTCCGTTCGAAAAATATGTTGCATTGAAACTGGAGGCCTATGAACATTTACTGACCTTATATGAGAGAGAGAGAGAGTGCAGAGGTAGGAAGAGGCAAGGGGTGGTTGAAGGGAAGTGAACGGAGTCAAAAGGGGAGGGGGTAGGGGTGAAGGGAAAGGAAGGGAAGGGGGTCATTGATGCCTGAAGGGACGAAGGGGAGCCTTAGGGGGGAGGAGGCTGAGTGGGGGCTGGGGGGTAGGGGGTTGTGAGGGGGAGGAGGGGGAGGGGTACGTAGACTATTTATGAGAGGCGGAGGTTGGTAGAGTGAGTGTGGGAGAGCCAGAGTTAGTTTCTCTCTCTCTCTCTCTCTCTCTCTCTCTCTCTCTCTCTCTCTCTCTCTCTCTCTCTCTCTCTCTCTCTCTCTCTGTAGATGACCTTATTTTCATCTGTGTCTCTAAAGTCCACAATTTTTTCTCTACAAAATACTAATTAAAGCACTATAGCAGATATCCTCATTACAAGCCAACAAGATTTTCAGTAGCCTGTTTTTTTATGCATCCATGCTTCCTCATCTTACTTCCGTTCCTCGTCCTCGTTATCCTCGTCTTTTTAGTATTTTGCCTCTTTCCTATACCTCTCCTCCTCCTCCTTTTTTTCCTTCTCCTTCTCCTCTCTTTCCCCTTCTCCTCCTCCTTCAATATCTTTGACCAAATAATTAACACCTTATCTCCACCTGACAAAGCACGTTAGAATAACCTTATGTATACTTAATAAAGAAAAACTACAGCTATATATAAGTGTATTTAAGTAGTTGGAGACAATAACACTAATAACTATTGATCCATTTTTCACTACCAACTTATCGCTACCACTACTACTACTACTACTACTACTACTACTACTACCAACAACAACCACATCTATCACTACCACATCCACCAGCACGTCTCCCTCGATGAATCAAAAATAGCAACAGAAACAACAACAACAGCAACAACTAGACGATCCAATCAACTTCTCATCGCGCGAGTCGAACGAGAACACAAACAGCGAATTAGTTACTGCAATATGCATCTCTCTCTCTCTCTCTCTCTCTCTCTCTCTCTCTCTCTCTCTCTCTCTCTCTCTCTCTCTCTCTCTCTCTCTCTCTCTCTCTCTCTCTCTCTCTCTCTCTCTCTCTCTCTCTCTCTCTCTCTCTCTCTCTCTCTCTCTCTCTCTCTCTCTCTCTCTCTCTCTCTCTCTCTCTCTCTCTCTCTCTCTCTCTCTCTCTCTCTCTCTCTCTCTCTCTCTCTCTCTCTCTCTCTCTCTCTCTCTCTCTCTCTCTCGTTCCCCTTCAAAACACATAAACCCGAAATCCGACGAAATATTTTTAGGTCCAACGATTAAGGAAGACCTACACTTCTACCTCTTTCTACCCCCCTCCCCCCTCTGCTTCCTACCGCCTATTCCTCTCCTTTTCCTCCAATGCATTCCTTCCTCCTCCTCCTTCCCTCCCTTTTACTCTCCCTACTTTTCCTCCTCTCCCCTCTCTACCTCCGACCCTCTATTTTTAATCTGCTTCGTCTTTTTCCTCAACTTCCCCTCCATATGCTTTTTTTTTTCCTCCAGTCTTGTCCCAATTTTTCTATGTTGCCTTTTTCTCTGCCAAACTTTTTTTTCTGTATATCTCCTCAATGTCATAATTATCTTTCCTATTATGTTGAGTTAATTTGATTCCTCATTTTTTTCCTCTACCTTCCCAACTCATTATTTTTCTCTGCCTATTTTTTCTTTCCTCTTTCCATACCCCACGACCCTCAATTTCCCCTCATCTCCTTTCCCTCATCTTCCATCTACTATGCCTTTCACTTTTCTTTTGTCTGCTACCATACTCTCCTCTTTCCGTACCCGACGACCCTCCTTCCCTTCCTTCCTTTCCCTCATCTTCCATCTACTGTCCCTTTGTTTGCGACCGTACTCTCCTCCTTCACATCCTCTCCTTACCTCTCACCTTTTCCTCAATGTTGCCTCTAATTCCTTTGGGCTGCATCTCATTTGGGCCCAAAAAACAATGCGCTGTTATTTCTATTGGGGGCCAGTTTTCTACTTCATTTGAGGGCCAACGTATCAGGAATTCCGCGACCTATGATGATATACGTTGCTACAAGTTGTTTGACTTTTGTTATGCGGCTTGTCATAGTTGAGTAGCTAGAGTGACACGGGTAAGATTGCTGTCTCTCACCTTGCCGGCTGAGTGGCTGAGCTGAGCAGAAGAACCTTATTTGATCAGTTCCAAGACCATGAAAATAAAAAACTTAAGGATCCAGTAAATTCAAGCCGTTAGCCGAATATTCTAACCCCCTGATGGATGTGTACACAGGTTGATTATATTAAGATTTTTAGGTAGATCCTCTCCTCTAGTTTAACCTTCTTCCTTCCTTCCTACCTTCCCTCCCTTTTACCTTCCCTTTTACCTTCCCTTTCTTTACTTCCCTCACCCATAGCTACATCTATTCCCTCCTCTACTAGCACCTTGCAGGCCCTACTCTTCTTCCCATTCTATCCCCTCTACCTCCACGATCTATTCTTCTTTTACTAACCTTCCCCCGGCCTAACCCATGTCCCTAGCCCCTTGCCCCTCCCTACCTTCCCTTCTCAACCCTTTTACCTTCAAAATCTAGCCTTCCCTTACTCTTCCCCGCCCGCCTTGCCTAACCCATACCCTAGCTCCTGACCCCCCTTTCTTCCCTTTCACTCCATTTTTACCTTCCCAATTTATACCCCCTAAGATTATTTCGACCCTCCCCCCCAACCCTCCGGCCTGAATCATCCCCTAGTCCCTTCCCCCTCTTCCTTCCTTTATTCTCACCCCCCCCCCCCTCCCTTCGAGGCTAAACCCATGTTCCACCACCTTGAACCAATCTGCTCCTTCCCTCTCCTCCGCCGTCGCCTACTTTGACCATTATTGCCACCTTAGAAAGTCACCGTTGACGTATAAGTTCCGATTAGCAGCGAGACCAGCTGGCAGAGGCAAGGCTTGTGCGCCCCTTTCGCTCCTGTCAAACCTATTATTTATATGCTCTCTCTCTCTCTCTCTCTCTCTCTCTCTCTCTCTCTCTCTCTCTCTCTCTCTCTCTCTCTCTCTCTCTCTCTCTCTCAAAAATTCCTAACAAAATCATATGGATCTTAAGGTGACGTGAAGCTCTGAATAGACGCCATCTTGATTTTGTTTATGGAAAGGAAAATAAAGGGATTCAGTATGCCACACGCGGAGAGGCAGGAAGGGTACACACACACACACACACACACACACACACACACACACACACACACACACACACACACACACACACACGAGTCAGATCTTTAGCAAAATACCTACTCCCAGGATGCTCAATTATATCAAGTGGGGCAAACAAACATACAAAGATTCACTACATTTTTTTTTCGCCCGTTTGGATTTACTTTTTTAGTCTTTTTCCCTTCTAAATGCTTTTCTGGGGGTAATGGCAATGCTTAAAAATAGTGTTCAGCTGGAAAAAAGGCATTATCTTCTATCATTTCCTTAACAGAAGCAATCAATAGTCGCACGAACGCGCTTCTCACACAAACGTAACTTGCCCCCAAACACACACACACACACACACACACACACACACACACACACACACACACACACACACACACACACACACGCACACACCGCTCCTCAACTGAACATCTAAATTTAAGTCACAGGATGAGAAGAAGCCCGTCCCTGTAGTCTGTACCTACCTAATAAGCTCAGACAAATCTTCCTATAAGGCGTCGAATCTCAAAGAAATCCTAACAATTCGCAGAGTCTTCACACATCAATTCCAGTAATATCTGCAGAATTGGATTGATTTTTTTTCCTGCTATACCTCAGTCGTTCCTTCTCATCCACCTTTACTCGTACCTCACCTTTTCTACCTGTTCTACTCTCAGGTGTCCGAGCTTGTATCACTCACTCTTATTTCCTATTCTGCCTCGTTTTTCCTCTGTTTCAGGTCAAGTTCGACTCTTGTGTTTGTGTACCCCGCAGCAACGGGACTTGCTCTTCCGCCCACCACCAAGAACCAACTCCTCGGAAAATTATTTTATCTAATTCAATGGTTTTCTATTCATCGACACCATCAGTCATTTCATTGTTAGTCCACTACAAAGGAAAGGAATTTCCTAAAACATTTTTCTTCTATCTGTCTGGTGTTTTGAGTGTATTCCATTCTGATACGGCTAAGGATGTGATTTAAAACTTCCATCCACTTGTCTGCACTAACTTTTACGATTCTTAGGTTGACATTTCCAAAGAATACACACTTTAGCAACTTTTTTAACAATTTTCCTTATAGTTCGACACTTCAAAAGAGAGAGATTGGGAACTAAATCGAGATCGCTCTTGGCCATTCCCCTAAGTTCCAAGTGATGAACGATCCCGTGGCTGCTCTTTCATGTTTAACCTCAGTATGAAAGTAAATGAACATTATACATACAAAAATATAAACGCACGTACGTACATACATCAGGAGGGGGGAGAGGGGAGGGAGGGAATGATTAGCTTAACTGTTTACTTTGGATGTTTACGAGTATAATTAAGTTAAATCTAATTGGGTCATTTTCATATTACGAATTAATTTTCAATGGTATGTGCACACACACACACACACACACACACACACACACACACACACACACACACATAGGTTGTACAACGTGAAGAGGTGTAATACTTCGAGGCTGAGCTTTGATCACGCCTGGTAGAGGATACAACAACGTCAAGGGCGCTGGTGGTGGTGGTGGTGGTGGTGGTGGCAGTGAGTTTTTTGAGTGACACATGTTTTAATAAAGGTTTCTGGGCGGCCTCTTTACCGCCGACCGAGTGGGAGAAAGGGGGAGGAAAGGGGGGGAGAGGCAACAGCTGCAAGGAGGGAGGGAGCGGCAGGGTAGCAGGGCGGGAAAGGGGGCATAGGTGTGGCAGGTGGAGGAGGAAAGAGAGGAGGAAAGGGATGCGGAGAGAAGAAAGAGAGGGAGGCGTGGAGTGAGGCGGAAGAAGGAAATCTGGATGGCTGAGTGAGGCACGGTTGACAGAGCTGCTGATGTGGAGAATGTTAAGAGATTTTCCAGATCTCTCTCTCTCTCTCTCTCTCTCTCTCTCTCTCTCTCTCTCTCTCTCTCTCTCTCTCTCTCTCTCTCTCTCTCTCTCTCTCTCTCTCTCTCTCTCTCTCTCTCTCTCTCTCTCTCTCTCTCTCTCTCTCTCTCTCTCTCTCTCTCTCTCTCTCTCTCTCTCTCTCTCTCTCTCTCTCTCTCTCTCTCTCTCTCTCTCTCTCTCTCTCTCTCTCTCTCTCTCTCTCTCTCTCAGAATACTATGTCGTGATCATATGAAAAACAATTAACAAAAGAAATATTAGTATTCAATGTAAAGCGAAAAAAAGAAAACAAAACGAAGATGACCTGAGATCTGCGAGAGAATGGAGCGAAAATAATAATAGAGGACTGTGGGATGCGTCTTTTTTTTTTTTTTGGTGTGTGTGTGTGTGTGTGTGTGAAAGGGAATACTACTCAGCAGTTACATTCACTGATGATATAATGAGAAAATAGACAATAAGACATTAATTAAAATGATCTGTCTGATGTTGGTACAATTCATACACTAAAAAATAATTTTCGACGAAAAAAATTCATATCACGGAATATTTTGTGCGGACCTGCCTGATTAGAAATAAAAGAGGGGTTGGAGAGGGGGGTAGTTATATATATATATATATATATATATATATATATATATATATATATATGTATATATATATATATATATATATATATATATATATATATATATATATATATATATATATATATATATATATATATATATATATATATATATATATATATATATATATATATATATATATATATATATATATATATATATATATATATATATATATATATATATATATATATATATATATATATATATATATATATATATATATATATATATATATATATATATATATATATATATATATATATATATATATATATAGGACAAAGACAAAAGGCTACAGAAAACATATGAAACAGTATTGCCTTGACATGCTACTCCTGGATAAAACAAATGCTCCATATAGAGTCTGTGATGATCTTAGTGGCCGTGATTTCCCCGGAGGCCTCACGACCGGAGCGTCTGTATGTTCTGGCTGCACAAGTACCTCGGCGGCCCCATAGCCCTAGGCCCCTTGCCCGCTGGTGTCCCTCGGCTTCACGGGGAATCAACAAGCGGCCAGACAACGTTTAGGATTCACTTACAGCGTGTGTGTATTAAGCGGATGAACCGGTATACACGAGAATGATCCGACTATACTAATTCCAAAAGCCAATTATAGCCGCAAGTATTTATTAGCGTCATCCTGACCATTGTACAACATTTAAATGTAATACCCAACGGGCCGTTTAGTCCTCTGCTTCCTGTCTCGTGTGCACACTTAAATTTTAAATAAGGGTTCCTATCGCCAGCCACTGGTGGTGAGCCACTTTGGCGTGGCCGAGAAAATGGACCCGGTAACCACTTTCTAGCCACTCTTTCGGTGGCGTTTACAAATGGTGGCTCGTGTGCGGTCTTCCGTATAAATGTGTGTGCTCTGTTTCCAACCATTTTTAGTGGCAGCCACCAGACACTTTTTGCCACTGTTTTAATAGCTGACACTTTTAGTGGCAGCCAGGGGCCACTGGGGGTGTCCCGTGTGCGGGAAGCAGTACACTTTTTAATAATTTCGTCAGCCATTTCAGTCACCTGCAAAACAAATTAGAACACTTGTGTAAGTACGTGTGGGAACGTTCAGATTAAACATGACGCAACTAAGTAACGGTTTATGCAATTTTTAAAGGAGCTGATCGTTTCCGAGCTAACTACTCCTGCAGGAAGGTTGTTCCATTAGCGGAGAACTCGTTTGGAAATAATAATAAAAATCCTAACGATGTCTGTACTACATCGTCTTACTTGAATCTATAGACCAATAGTTAACTTTCTTAGGTTAGTTATATAATGCTGATTCGCTTCATACGATTGAGCCCTCAAGAGTAGAATATTTTTTGCAGCGAGTCAATGTACTTTTTCCACAAAAGCAATGAAAGGGGAGAGAGGGAAAACAGAGAAAGGAAGCGAAGAGGAGGATAAAGAAACCCCCGCCGGAGAAAGCCAGCATCTGTTCTCCAAATATCGCCGTAACCTGTTGACGATTGCCCGCAGCTTCCCATGAAAACATCATCTGCATATTTTACCTGCAGACACCTTCCCCAAGACCTGGATGCTCTCTCTCTCTCTCTCTCTCTCTCTCTCTCTCTCTCTCTCTCTCTCTCTCTCTCTCTCTCTCTCTCTCTCTCTCTCTCTCTCTCTCTCTCTCTCTCTCTCTCTCTCTCTCTCTCTCTCTCTCTCTCTCTCTCTCTCTCTCTCTCTCTCTCTCTCTCTCTCTCTCTCTCTCTCTCTCTCTCTCTCAATGATGATATAAACGGCGGGAGGAGCGAGAAGGTGGAAGGCACAGCAATTCACGGCAAGAGGCTCTGTTTTGTTCTCTTACTTTAGGTGAACCCTGAATGGAATGCCTCTACCCCCCCCCCCTCCCAAATCCCTTCCTCCAGTCCCTTCCTCCCACCGCGATCTTCCGAGCTCTTTCCGCGGTTCTTTTCCTTTTCTCGCTTTTCTTCTTATTCCTTCTCTTCTTCCTGCTCCTCAAGTGCATGTTTATTGTATTTCTCCTTTTCTTCGTATTACCTTTCCTTTTCTTCCTACCTTTCCTCCTTCGCCTCCTTCTCGTTTATTTTTCTTATCTTCTTTTACTTTTGTTTTCTTCTACTTCTTCTTTTCCTCCTCTCCCTACATTTGCTCATCTCATCTCACCACTTCCCGTCGTACCCTTTGTCTTCATTCCAGTAAAAAAAAGAAAAAATCAAAAAGGGATTCATCGTCCTTTTTTCTATTCCCCTTAACCAGTAACTTTTTTTTTCTTTCTCTTTTATTCCCTTGGTATACATTCTTCCCAAAGCGGATTACTTCCCTGCCCGCTCCTTTTCATTTCAGTAATTCTCTACCGCTGGCCTATTACTCTTTCTTCTTCTCCTCCTCCTTCAGACTCGTTCCTTCCTCCTGTCTCTATTACACCGGCGGAGAAAATTAGGTCGGATTACAAACTTCCTTTATCAATTCAATTAACTATATTTTCGAACGGCATTGAAGTTTTATCGTTCAAGGCAGACGGCCGAGGAATTATGGGCAACGTGTGTGTGTGTGTGTGTGTGTGTGTGTGTGTGTGTGTGTGTGTGTGTGTGTGTGTGTGTGTGTGTGTGTGTGTGTGTGTTTACCCTCTTCTTATTCCTCCTCTTCATGTGAACCAATCAGATAACGTTCTTTACGAGTCTGTTCTTGCCTGCATAATGACAAGATGATGAGTAGGGATGCTGATACTTCCCCGATCTGCATATCAAACGTTGTCCCTGTCCTCATCCTGCTTCTCTTCATGTTCCTCTTCATTTTGCGTCCTCACCGCCTCTACTCTGTCCTCCCTTTCCACTTTTCCTTTCTCGCTCCTCCTCCTCCTTTTACTCCACTTTCTATTTCTCTTATTTGTATTCTTCCTCTTACTACTCTTTCTACCGAGACAATTTTCTACCCTAACATAATGTATACTTTCGCATACCCAATAAGGAGGAGGTCTAGTATCAGAAAATATCAATATGTACTCAGACCAACCAGATACAGGCCCACTCCCTCTTATGCCCTCTTCCCAGTTCTTCTTTCGCTCTTACATTTCCTCTGTTTATTATTGTACTCTTTCTACACGCCTTTCTACATACTCATTAACAGACGAGTGATATGTAACCCTTTCCTTTGAATACATTTTTTTTGCCCTACATCTGTACTTTTCTTCAATCAGCTTGCGTATAATATCAATAAGCACCTGCACCAGTGGCTTTTCCCTCCTTAACGATACCAACACTTCCTGTCTTCCTACCTTCACCTTCACCTTCTATTCCCAGACACACAATCTCTGTCAAAAAGTTCCTCATCCTCCTGTTTTAACTTTTACATCAGCTTGCGTATAATACCAATAAACACCTGCACCAGTGGCTTTTCCCTCCTTAACGATACCAACGCTTTGTCTTCCTACCTTCACCTCCACCTTCTATTCCCAGACACACAATCTCTGTCAAAAAGTTCCTCATCCTCCTGTTTTAACTTTTACATCAGCTTGCGTATAATACCAATAAACACCTGAACCAGTGGCTTTTCCCTCCTTAACGATACCAACACTTTGTCTTCCTGCCTTCACCTCCACCTTCTATTCCCACACACAATATCTGTGCAAAAGCTCCTCATCCTCCTGTTTTCACTTTTTCATCTTTCTGTACACGCCTTATCAACTCAGTAGGAGAACAAACATTTTTCCTCCCCGCCACCCTTATCCTCTTCACTCTTTACTGTGCATTATCGAGGAACATTTCTGGGTCGCAATTTTCTTTCACCCATCTTGATCTCCACCTGTATATTCTTTTTTAACGCAACCACAAAGCAACAGCCTGTTCCTCCCGACCATACATATTCTTCTCCACATTTTCCTTCTGCCCTGTAATTCATCTACTCCAAACTTTTTCTTCCAGCATTCTTCTCTATATTCTTATACTGTGTTGTCATTTATCTGCCACCAACCTTTTACACCAGCTGATCACATTTTCACCGAAGCACTATACAGCAAGGCAGACGACCTGTTCCTCCTGACCTTTCCCAGCCTCCTCCTCCTCCTCTTACTCCTTCTCCTCCATTCCCGCGTCATGTTCCCAGGTGAAGCCATCAGCCGGACATGTGGGACCGCCCGTGGTTCGTCTCGGAAAGGCAAAATAAAGAATGAGCGAAACCGACGTCTCCTTTTAACGGGTCCAATTAGATGTTCCATCCCGCCTGACCGCACGCAACTCCCCGCCCGTTTCCCCCGCCTTCCCCTCGCCTCGCCTCGCCGCCACTCAAGCATTTTCCGTGTAATTGATGTCTTTTTCCTGGCCACAATCAACAGGACCATCCCCTCCCCCCACTCCTTCTCCCCTCCGCCCCCCACAAGACAGCTTCCCCAGACTCGCCGCCCCCGCAACAACGCAATCACGGTCACGTCAACGGCCACGGTGATGGGAAGCGTTGGGAGACGGACGGTGGTGGGTCTCATGGGGTGGAGAGGGAGGGGTAGGGAGGGAAGGGATGGGAGGGAGTGGGAGAAAGGGATGGGTGGTAAAGAGGAAAGGAAGGAAGGACTGGGTGTTTTAAAGGTATAGTGTTTGTGTGTGTGTGTGTGTGTGTGTGTGTGTGTGTGTGTTTAGCCTCCTCATAGTCAGCATTTTTCACCTGTTCACACACACACACGCACACTGCACGCACGCCGCACACACACACACACACACACACACACACACACACTCCCCCAAATCCACTAACACACCAGTCACCCACCACCCTACCCACAAACCCTCACACACACACGAAAAATAATAATAATAATAATAATAATAATAATAATAATAATAATAATAATAATAATAATAATAATAATAATAATAACAACAGACACAAAACTCATCTAAAGGAATGAATGAATGACGGACAAAATTCCCACGCCAACCCAACAGCCTGCCGGAGAGGGCCACAATAGCGCCTTCACTCACGCCCTGGGCCTCCATTAGCATAACCAGAAACACGAGTGAGAGAGAGAGAGAGAGAGAGAGAGAGAGAGAAAACACGAGAGAGAGAACACGAGAACGAGAGAGAAACGGCCAACAACGTGACACCCAACCGACTGCCACAAGCTTTATTTTTTCTTCTTGTTTCCTTCTTTTTTTTCTCTCTCTCTCTTTCTTGTCTTTCTTCTTCTGGCTCCGCGAAACACAGGACAACCAAGGCAAAAATTCTCGTCTGGGACCGTAAGATACAAACGTCAAGGTGATAAGATGGAGGAGGAGGAGGAGGAGGAGGAAGAAGTGAAATGGTGACGGGTAAAGTTCCCAATGACACAGGGGAGAGAAAGTGGACGTCAGAGAGAGGAAAATAAAGAGGAGCAAGAGAAAAGGATGAGGATGAGGGAGAAGAGGGAAAAGGGAGGAAGAGGATGAAGCAAAAGAGAGGGAAAAAAACTGTCAGGTGATGAAAAACGGGACAATAAATGAGGTGGATGTCGAGGGAGGGAGAGGGAGAGGAAGTCCAGGTGTTTTATGGGAAAGTAAGGAAAGGAGGCAAAAAATAAAAGGTATGAAAAAAGGTGAAAAATATAAACGCTAATTGAATAAGACTTTCTCTCTCTCTCTCTCTCTCTCTCTCTCTCTCTCTCTCTCTCTCTCTCTCTCTCTCTCTCTCTCTCTCTCTCTCTCTCTCTCTCTCTCTCTCTCTCTCTCTCTCTCTCTCTCTCTCTCTCTCTCTCTCTCTGTGGTGGGTTGTCAAAAACGTGTTCGCCATTAGCCTCATTTTCCCTCGTGGTTTTCCCCATGTAACACACGTGTGTGTGTGTGTGTGTATGTGTGTGTGTGTGTGTGTGTGTGTGTGTGTGTGTGTGTGTGTGTATCTATATATATATATATATATATATATATATATATATATATATATATATATATATTGCGTGTGTGTGTGTGTGTGTGTGTGTCCACCGCTAGAAACGTACTTGTTCAGTCCGCACAGGGACAGGTATCTCGCAGTCAAACAGATAACTTGCTTCATCGTAAGAGTGCGTGCCAGTAACAAGTGTTTTGCTTTTTCCTTGAGAAAATTTGAATTTAGTAAAATTTGAGAAGCTTTACCGACATTCTAGCTAGCATGTTATGGGTCACTCTAAGAGGTAAAGCGAACCGCCATGATGATGCAATTATTATTATTTTAATTTTACGGCCGACGAGGCAGGACAGCAATGCATCTTCCTTCAACAAGACCTGACACAACCACGGATACCTGAGCGCTGTACACTAATCAATAAACCAGTAGGCCAATACGCCAATCAATTAATCAATCTCTCATTTCTCGTTGACGCACGCAAGCTTTTTCTCCTAATTAGTAAGATAACGAGAGACTCAAGAGCGGCATACCTTCTCCCTTACGCATTCACGCAGCAGCAGGGAAATAAGGTCGTTGAACCTGCCCAAGGCCTATGTAGACAACCTTCAACCTGCCGGTATATCACTTATTAGAGACAAGGGAAGTATAAAAGAAAGTTCAATAGCGCTTGCCGAAGGAAATGCTCAACTCAGATGTGTGTGTGGGGGGGGAGGAGAAGGTAAATAGATATATAGAAAGAGGCAAAAAGACAGACATACGAACATTCAATGACGGAGCAAATGACAGACAGGCAGCCAGACGAATAAAGAGAATGGGAAGACATTTCAGGCAGCGGACAAACGTAATGGCATGAACATATTTACGTACGTATTTACAGGTGAAGGAACTCAGGAAAGGTATTTTATGCTACTCTTAGGTAACACTGAATATAATCTGTTCTCTCTTTCAATGTTCGCATCCACCTTAATCAACATCTGTCCTTACTTATACCTATCTATCTAGCTAAGTATTAATTAATCCGTGTATTATAGTCACGTGTCTATCTACCTACGTATCAACCTGCCTACCTAAGTACCATGCAGCTTATTCATCCTCAGTGTGTAGCAGCCACCGCTCAAGCAGTCGCGTGCTCTCTTCCAGTGAAAACGGAAAATGGGGCGTTGCAGTATAGACTCATTGTTCATTCTTATTTTGTGTCAATGTTTTCGTTCGTGCTCCCGTCTCGCTGTTTCTTGTGCGTCTAATTGTTTATCTCTTGTTACTTGTTTACCTTTGACTGTCCGTCCACGTTCTCTTGTTGTCCACCGTTACACATTGTTCCACACATACACCAACACTTAAATGTTAACCTACACAAACAACATTCACACAAACGCATACACAAACAAACACCTATCATATGTGTTGTCCTTGTGATGATGAGGTGTGTAAGTTCTGTCCAATAAAGTAACCCTGGCGGATATGACTTTCTCTATCCGTGAACCGATTAGCACTTAGAACACTCGCTACCACCAACAATTGGTGACCCTGCAGTGTTGCTATGGTTCAAGGTGGCTTATAGCCGGTGCCGTTTTAAGGGCACTCTCTCCTAGAGTGGAGGACCTGGGCAGGGTAACTTGTCCATTCGTCCGCCCTCTCCTGGGGCAAAAATCCTCACCTCCATTCGGGGTTCGTGGGGCTGAGCACTCAGGTCGGGAGAAACATTACGCCATAGGCGTAGTTGCCACCTTCAGGGTTTTCCCCCGCCCTTCCCTAGGCGCCTTCTGCGCCTTCCCCAGGCATCCTCTGTGCCTCCCCCAGGCACCCTCGGTGCGCCTCTTCCAGGCACCCTCTGTGCGCCTCTTCCAGGCTCCCTCTGTGCGCCCTTCTGGCATCTTCTGTGCCCCACAGTGCTCCTCTTCCAGGCACCCTTTGTGCGCCTCCTCCAGGCATCTTCAGCGCCCTTCTGGCATCTTCTGTGCCCCACAGTGCTCCTCCCGGCGCTCACCCCCCCCCCCCCCCCTCCTCCTTCCTGCCTTTCTGCTGGTCCGGCGACTGAGACACGCACATCGTGTGACACACTACACAGACTCAGTGAACACTCAAACACAGTGCGACACATTACTGAGACACAGTGCCACACACTCAGTGTACACGCCACACACAGACTCGGTGTACACGCCATACAGACTCAGTGTATACGCCGCCACACACCACACAGACTCAGAGAGACACGCAAACAGTGTGACACCCCACTGGGATTACTAGCTGCCCCCTGGATTAACCACCGCCTCCTGGATCTACCACCGCCGTCTTGGATTATCCTACACTTGTGGATCCTTGTGTACAGTGCAGTGTGTCCAGCTACAGTTCAGTGCAGCACGTCCCCAGCAACAGTTAGTGTCACAGTGTTACCCACTAAGCGTACAGTGTTGTGTTACAGTGCCTTTTTGAACACTGGTTCACTCCCCGAGCCTCAGAGGCCCCTGGCACGTGCCAGCGCCTACAGTACACGCAGTTCGTTTTACTCTCACGGACTGCCGCGGCTCCTGGCACATGCTAGCGCCCCTAACTTTTCAACTCGCTGTGGCCCCCGGCTCGCTGGCATCTAGCGCCTTCCCACGCAGTCGTTCGACGCACTCAAGACTGCCGCGGCTCCTGGCATATGCTTGCGCCCCTCAATTCTCAACCGGCTGTGGTCCCTGGCACGCTGGCATCTAGCGCCTTTCCACGCAGTCATTCGACGCCCTCACGGACTGCCGAGGCCCCTGACACGCTGGCAGCTGGCGCCTTTAATACACGCAGTCGTTCTACTCTCACCGACTGCCGAGGCCCCTGACACGCTGTCAGCTAGCGCCTTCACACGCAGTTCCCTCGACGCACTCTCTGACTGCCGTGGCCCCCGGCGCGTTTACGCCAGTGCCTATTGCCCATGTCCACGCCGCTCGACTTCACCATACCTGACGACGACATGCAACTCTTCCTCTACTACGGCGGTGTCCTTCATAGCACCACTCTTCTGCTCAGGACCCGTCTACGTGGTTCACGATTCGGGAGTGCGGATTCAAGCCTTCCAGGATCTATTAAACAGCCAACCACTCAACTCACCGCAGCCCACCTTACGCAGCCCACTCCTCGCTGCTCAACTCCTCGCTGCTCAACTCCTCACTGCACTACTCACTCCAGCTCGACTCACCGTAGCTGTTGTCACTGCATTACTCACTCCAGCTCGACTCACCGTAGCTGTTGTCACTGCATTACTCACTCCAGCTCGACTCACCGTAGCTGTTGTCACTGCACTACTCACTCCAGCTCGACTCACCGTAGCTGTTGTCACTGCATTACTCACTCCAGCTCGACTCACCGTAGCTGTTGTCACTGCATTACTCACTCCAGCTCGACTCACCGTAGCTGTTGTCACTGCATTACTCACTCCAGCTCGACTCACCGTAGCTGTTGTCACTGCACTACTCACTCCAGCTCGACTCACCGTAGCTGTTGTCACTGCATTACTCACTCCAGCTTGACTCACCGTAGCTGTTGTCACCGCATTACTCACTCCAGCTCGACTTACTGTAGCTGTTGTCACTGCACTACTCACCTCAGCTCGACTCACCGTAGCTGAACACTACTCAACGCAACTCTACTCAGCGCAACTCACCGCGCAACACTACACACCGCAACGCATCAAAGTCTGCCACAGCGCCCCCGCACCTGGGAAGATTTCGTTCCTCCTTCCTCGTCACTGGGGGGGAGTACTTGTAGCAGCCACCGCTCAAGCAGTCGCGTGCTCTCTTCCAGTGAAAACGGAAAATGGGGCGTTGCAGTATAGACTCATTGTTCATTCTTATTTTGTGTCAATGTTTTCGTTCGTGCTCCCGTCTCGCTGTTTCTTGTGCGTCTAATTGTTTATCTCTTGTTACTTGTTTACCTTTGACTGTCCGTCCACGTTCTCTTGTTGTCCACCGTTACACATTGTTCCACACATACACCAACACTTAAATGTTAACCTACACAAACAACATTCACACAAACGCATACACAAACAAACACCTATCATATGTGTTGTCCTTGTGATGATGAGGTGTGTAAGTTCTGTCCAATAAAGTAACCCTGGCGGATATGACTTTCTCTATCCGTGAACCGATTAGCACTTAGAACACTCGCTACCACCAACAAGTGTTCTTGCGTTCCAGGAATAGCATCGACGCTGTTTTTCCCTCAGACTCATGGCCGCTTTCCTTTTTTGCATACAAGACAAGATGCGATCGACACACACACACACACACACACACACACACGCCACCTGGACACGGATGCCGAAGACTTTTTTTTTTCCTCCCCTCTCTTGGGTGGCTGCCCGAGAAGCACCCCATTCAATTAACTAGATGGTGGTGGAATATATTTACTCTTTTTTCTCTCTTTATTCTCTTTTTTTTTTATTATATATTTGGCTCTTTGGGTCCCTATGTGCGGTGTTTTCTTCTAGTCTTTGTTTTTTCTTGTTTTGGTTCTTTTTCTTCTGTCTCCTTCGAAGTCTTCTTATAAACAACTTTTGCATCGTCGTCATTACAATCATCATCAACTACAAGGCTTTTTCTTTCTTTATATACGTTTCTTCTTTTTTCTCTTCTTCATCTGACTAATCATCTCTAAAGACATTTCGGGGGCCAAGCACACATACATTTGGCAAAGCTTTCGTAGGCGCTGTAGGCATTTCCATAGGGGGGAAGTTTTATGACCCCAGCTGTAGTTTGTAAAAGTTTCCCTCTTCTTCTCTTCCTTCTTCTTAGTACTTTTATGTCCACTACTCTTCTTCCCTACGCAGCCTTTTCTTCAATCTCTTCTCATGACTCTTCCGAATAATTGTACTCTCCCTCTTTCCAACTTGTCCAATTTCCACTCTATCTCTAATCCATTCAGTGTATAAACGTCCTGGGATTCGAAAAATTAAAAGTTTCAGCTCATAATAGAGGTAGAGAGGAAGAAAAGAAGGGAAAGATGATGATTAAGTTAAGAAGATTATAGGAAAGGTTAGGTTAGGGGAGAAGCGAGGATGAATGGACCGAACAAATGCTCCAAAATAGAACCACAACGTATCATCGGCTTGAGTTATCTTCCAATCTGATAGTGGAAAATAATAGGAACGTCTTTTTTATTATTATTATTATTATTATTATTATTATTATTATTATTATTATTATTATTATTATTATTATTATTATTATTATCATTATTTTTATTACTATTATCATTATTCTCTCTCTCTCTCTCTCTCTCTCTCTCTCTCTCTCTCTCTCTCTCTCAATACACACTCATTCCTCTGCATATTTGTTTTTTTTTCTTTCCTCCTCCTCCTCTTCCTCCTCCTCCGCCTCCGCCTCCTCCCTCACTCCCCCATTTCTCCCTCGTCCCATACCGTCCTCCGATATTAATTTTCATAATAAACTTTCCCAGAAAATGGAGTTCGCTGAGTCCGCAATATTTAGCGAGGGAAAATCTGGCTCCGCTGTGCTCTTCCTCCTCTTTTCCCTCCTCCTCCTCCTCCTCCTCCTCTTTCACAAACAGCGGTAAGGAAGGACACGCTATTGATAAACACACCGGCAAGTTAAGAGAATGAAACACACACACACACACACACACACACACACACTGGGACTATGACATCATCTCTTTCTTCTCATACCTCTCCGGCCATTCCTTCAGTCCTCCTCCTCCTCCTCCTCCTCCTCCTCCTCCTCCTCCTCCTCCTCCCGTGTTCCATCCTGATAGGAGCGGGTCGAGGGCGTAAGGCGGAGGAACTAATCAAGGGACCGACACACTAAGCCTCTTACAGCCTCATCAGCTCACTCTTTACCAATCTAATTATCTTCGGGAGGGAGAGTGGGAGGGAGAAGGGAAGGAAGGGAGGGAGAGTGGGAGGGAGAAGGGAAGGAGGGCGGGTGGAGAGTGACGTAAGGGTAAGAAGGAAGGGAATGGGGGGGAGAAGGATAGTGGATGGTGGGAAGGAAGGAAGGTGGGACTAGAGAAGAGGAGGGGAGTGAAGGGTAAGAAGGGAAGGAAGGGAACGGGGAAGCGAAGGATAATGGAAGGAAGAAAGGAAGAACTGTAACGTAGGACCGGAATGGAGGAGGTAGGGTAAGAAAGAAGAAAGGAAAGAAGAAGGGATGGAAGGGAGGAAAGGAAAACCAAATGAATGAGTGAGAGCAGGATAGTGGAGAAGGAAGGAAAGTAAAAATGAACGAAGGAATTGGGGTGGGAGAAGAGGAGAAGGGGAAGATAATAGAAAGTGACAGAAGGAAGGAGGGAGAAAGAATACAGGGAGAAAAATTAAATAGGAAGGGGCTGGGAGCGAACGAGCCAGGGAGAAGATAATAGAAGGGGAAGGGAGAAGGGAAAGGGAACACGGTATGGAGGGAAAGGGCATAAGGGAGAAAGGAGGGAGTGGGAGAAGGAGCATGGGAAAGGGATGGAAGAAGGACGAAAAAGGGGGAAGAGGAAGGACGGAAGGGAGGGAGGGAGTGGTGAGGCTTAATAGAGAGGGGAAAGAAATAGTTAAAGACCAAAGAATCCTCAGCTCATGTTACTGTCAGAAAATAATGTGAGACGACTCAGACGCTTATGTATGTGAACGATTACTACCACCACCACCCTCACCCCAACCACCACCACTACCACCACCACCACTACCACCACCACCACTACCACCCATACCCCCACCACAACCACCACCAACACTACCACCACCCTCATCACAACCACCCCCACCGCAGCCACCACCACCAAAACCACAACAACAACCACTCGCTCACCATAGGAGGAATAAAACGCTAAACATAATATTGATGAGTGAAGATAGCAAACTTTCTTACTACGGTTTAGGTGAGGCATAAGCTCACTCTAAGGAGACGCGGGTAATTGAAAGAGAAATAAAAAAGATATCGAATACGTGAATAAAGAACATATAAAAGAAAAGAAAAAAAAGACGAACATGACAAATACTCTACGGACATGCACAGCGGGACTTCAACACAAACACACACACACAACAAAAATAATAAATAAAACAAGATAATAAATAAACAAATAAATAAATAAATAAAATAAAAATCAATAAATCCATAAATAAAGTAAGGTAAAGTTAGCGGCATACGGTACAGGTAAACAAACAAAAAAAAATGAAAATAAAAACAATGATAAATAAAGTTAAAAAAAATACATGAATAAAAATAATAAAATAAATAAAATAAAGAAACACCCCAACACACACGTCCGTACCCCTTAAAAAATCGCACAGAAGGGATGGATCTCTCTGTACCCTCCCTCAGGTATGACCAGACTTAATTTTTCAGTCTGATTTGGCGTATGAATTCCCGACCCGAGGGAGAGGCGTGATTACCTGGGAAAATTGCACTTGAGAAACGTAATGACGAGGAGGAGAGGGGGGAAGGGCGGGAGGGAGGAGAGAGAGAGAGAGAGAGAATAAATGAGAGGGTGAAATAAACAAAAGGTCTCTCTCTCTCTCTCTCTCTCTCTCTCTCTCTCTCACACACACACACACACACACACACTTTTTTTTATCTTTTTTATTGATCTTCTCCCTGTCCATCAAAGTTAACTCGTTCAGCTTCTTTCCTTTTTCTCATCTCTCTCCTGTTTCTTCCCTGCGTCAGTCACTCTTCTTGCTCTCTGACGTGTACGCTTTCCCTGCTCCTCTCCTCTGCCTCTCTGCGTTACGCGCCATAAAGCTGTTGGTAGATACTTTACTCGAGGGGATGTGTATAGCATAATCTTCAAGTGCCGGAAATTACCTTTTAACACAAACATTTTATTATTTTTTATCCCCGTGTTTCATTTTTTCGGTCACTAAAATACTTCCACCAAAATCATTGAGCTATTATATATATCTTGATTCTCCCTGTTGCTATACGTATATATATTTTTTTGTTTTGTTTTGATTCAGGATTTCGAAGCTGCACGATACTTAATATGACTTCTGAGTGCATGTATATTGATTGGCTTACTGTGTTGCCGTTATGGAATGATGAATAATTAGAAAGGACGATGACAATAATGAAGACAAAAAGACAGAAGAAAAAAAACATGATCATTCACAAAATTAAGAAAACAACAATAATAACAAGATCAAGCACAGGAGGGAGCAGGAAAAAAGATTATACAGGTTGACAGAAGTAATAATCACAAATCCTAATATAACTACCACCGCGTTTATTACACACAACAATCCGTGAGAGAGAGAGAGAGAGAGAGAGAGAGAGAGAGAATGGACACACTGACACATTGGTACATATACATAGAAATACATACAAATAGACAGACAGAGAGACATAAACACATATACATACATAAAAACAGAGAAAAAAAATAAACAAGCAGAGAAAGAGAATGAAAGAGAAAAGAAAGAAAGAAAGAGAAGAAAAATAACAGCGGTAGTCAGCGGAGCATTACCTAACGTAGTCGGATGCGCGCAGTGATCATGACCACAGCGGACCACCTGGCACACCTCAAGTCTACGCCGCCGTGTATAGACAACAGCTGATAGACACTTAGCGGCCACGTAATCACTGGGAAAAGTAAACGTGTCAGGGCTAACGCGCCAGATGGTTATCGAATGAGCGATGTCGTTACGCCGATGCTCCCGTTATGTCATTGTGCGTAATTGAACAAGTGGTTTATGGACCGAAGATGCTACTGAACTACCTCCTTGGTTCTTTTTAGGAGCAGCGAGTAGCGGGCTTTTTTTATTATTGTTTCCTTTTTTGTGTGCCCTTGAGCTGTCTCCTTTGTTGTAAAAAAAAAAAAAAAAAACGGCCACTTGTGCAAAGTCAGACCGTCTTTTCGAGTGTGCTGTAATATTTCTAAGCACACAAACACGAGGGTACACAAGCTTCTCTATACCTGACAGTTATGATGAGACGAAATTGACGGTAACTTAAGTAAAACAATACATAAAGACACAAGCCAACCCAAGGAGCTCCTATATATGTGACAGTACATATGATGGCAGTTAATAACCGGTAACTCAAGGAAAACAATACATATAAAACACGAGCTTCTCTAATCCTGACACTACAACTGATGATATTTAATTGCCGGCAACGTAAGGAAAACAACACAAGCATACACAGGGAGTTCTTCTATACCCGACAGTACTAATGATGAGAGTTAATGGCCGGCAACTCATAAAGGAAAACAATACACGACTATCCCAACATACGGTACCACACAAAACGCCGTAAAATTAATACTGAATTCTCTTTAGTTTCTTCTTCTTGATGTTGTGTTGCTATCTTATCTTTTTTCTGGTATCCTTTTTTTCAGTACTCTCCTTTCCCCGATGTACTCTAGCGCTGCCGACTCACAACACATTTCTGAAGACCCCCCAAAAAAAAGGTAAAATGCGTTCTCAAGTGTGTGGTTTTTTTTTAGAGTTCGTGGCTCTATGGTCAGGTTGTCTCATCGCTTGTGTTCTTCTGCTGGTGAACAAACAAGAACATGCTGAGCGCGAAACAGCCTAATCGACCTACACTCTGAGTTTCTTCATGCTTAACAGTACAAAAACTTTACTTAATTGCCCATGACACCGGGATAACCAAGTCACTAGTGCAAAGTTGGATTATTTTATCGCTTGTGTTCTTATACTGGTGAACAAACAAGATGAGCACAACACAGGCTGATCGACTTCAACATTGAGTTTCACCACGCCTGCCAGTAAAAATAATGGTGAATTGCCTACAACTTAAGGAAAACACAGTCGCTAGTGCAGTCAGGCTTTCATCGGCAGCGCTGTTATGCTGGTAAACAAAAGAACGCGATGAGCCTGGGAATGGCGAGTCGTCTTACACAAAGCTCTCCTCTGTGGCTCCCCGACAACACCAGCTGTCGTCCTCATCAGTAAATCATCCCCACCCTTTGAAGTTTGTTGTGGTACCGGCACTCACATGGTGCATAGGCCTAATCCACTCACTCGTAACCCTAAGCCTAAAACAAATTCTAGCTCTACTTTTTTTTTTAATGCATATATCTAAGCAACATGTTACTACGATGACGAATACTTTTGTGTATTTTGCACATAAAACACTCCTTGCCTTGTCATTCCGAAGTAGAAACACACACACACACAACACGCCCGCGTAAAACCAAGTAAACACTCAACCAAACACCCAAACACACAACGTGAAAAAAAAAACTACCTGTCTGAAAGTAAAAATGTCTTTTTTTTTATTTAACTGTCCTGTTAAATGTCACACTAAACTATCCCGCTGTGCGTGTCTGTGTGTGTGTGTGTGTGTGTGTGTGTGTGTGTGTGTGTGTGTGTGTTTCAGTGACTTTTTAAACAGCATTCATTATGTATTTTACCTCTGCGATTAGATTTAGATTCCATGAGTATCTCTGATGCGCGCACACACACACACACGGGTTTTCATGAGCGTTAATTTGTTCACGTTCATGGTGTAGTAACTAGCCTACCACGAGGGTCATAAAATTTCCCTGAACTCCTACTGAAAGACGCCTTGTTAAATATGTGCTAGAGCGCCTAAATGTTTAAGAATGTGACCCATAAAAGCCCATCACTAGAATATTATCCACCTACCCTCACATGATTCCAACCTCCTCCTCCTCCATCCCTTTCAGATCCACGAACCCTTTTCAGCCCACGGACCCTTTTCACGCTATCTCAACTCTTTCAGTCCCCTCTTGACCTCACATGATTCCAGCCTCCTCCTCCTCCTCCTCTATCCCTTTCAGAACCAGGCCAAGAACCCTTTTTAAGCTATCCCAACTCTTTCAGTTCCATCTTAACCCACCCACCAAGTCCCACCGCCTCTCACCCCATCCCCTCACCGCCCGCCCATCCGCCGCGGCCTGAGTCGAATTCGTCCTCCCTCCCGGCCGTAGGAAATCTTGTCAACTTAGTTCTGCTTCATCACGTCGAATATTGCAATATCCTGGAATCTGGCAAAAGTTTGGTGGTAATGGAGTTATGCCTGTAGGTCAGCCTCCGCCACCGCCGCTGCATGCAAGGGGGCGGGAAGGGCGAGGAGGAGGAGGAGGACAAGGAGGTAGTGGGAGATGGAGGGGTAGGAAGAAGAAGAAAGAGGAAGAGCAGCAGGAAGAGGGGAATTCAGAGGCCAGGAAGGAGAGAGGTAAGGAAAAGTGATGGGATGTTGGGAGAGTTATGAGGAGAGGGAGAGGGAGGAGGAGAAGAAGACGAAGGAGAAAGAGAACAATAGAACAACAACGACGAAGAAGAAACACAAAAAAGAAAAAAGGAAGATGCATACAGAAAACATCGCAAAGAAAAAAAAAAGATTATTATACACACACTAACAATACTACAACAAGAGTAAAACAGAGCAAGAAAAAAAAAAAGGAGTACGAGAGAAAAGGAAAAACAGGAGACGAGGAAAGACACGAGAACGAAACAAAAGACACGGGGAGAGAAGAGGAAAAAAAAAGACATGAAAACAAAAAAAAGAAAAACACCACGGAAATAAGAAAAGATGATAAAGGAAAAGAGAAGAAAAGACTGAGAGCGACGCCATAGGGAAAAGGAAGAACAGGAGACGAACAAGAAGAGAAAAAAAAAACACGAATAGAGAAGATGAGAGAACAGAACAAAAAACAAAAGGTGATAAGACAAGATAAGACAGGAGAAGGGAAGAGAAGATATGAGAACAGAACTACAGACAAAAGGTGATAAAAGGGAAAGGAAGAGAAGGAAAGAGAAGTGAAGAGGATAAAACAAGGAGAAGCAAGTGGCGGGCTTTTTTTTTTCATTATTGTTTTATTTTTTGTGTGTGTGTGTGAGAGAGAGAGAGAGAGAGAGAGAGAGAGAGAGAGAGAGAGAGAGAGAGAGAGAGAGAGAGAGAGAGAGAGAGAGAGAGAGAGAGAGAAGAGTGAGAGCAGCGACACACCGAGGAAGGCAAATTTGACACAAGCCGCTGCGTGGGACGATGGCGCTTCCCGGCAACAGGTTATTTACTCGGCCCGTGACCTCCCTGAACATTAGCCTGGATGGCCTGTTCTTCCCTCCCCCACCCCCACCCTCTCTCCTTCTTCCCTCTCTCCCTCTTCCCTCCCTCACCCCCCACCCTCTCTCCTTCTTCCCTCCCTGTTCTCTTCCACTCCCCCCTCTCTCCCTCTTCCCTCCCAAACCCACCCTCTCTTCCTCTTCCTTGACGCTTCTTCTCTCTCATTCTACCCCTGTTCCCTTTATCCTACCTACCTGTTCTTTCCTCCCACACACCCCTCTCTCCCTCTACCCCCCCCCCCACCGTTTATCCCTCTCAACCACCCTTCCCTCCATCTTCCCTACCTTTTCTTCTCTCCCATTTTCCCTCTTTTTTTTTTTTTTTACAGTAAAGGAAGCAGCTAAAGGTGGAAACTAAATAATAAAAGAACAGCCCGCCAGCACCGCTCCTCTAAATGAAAGTAGAGATGAGTGGCCAAAAGAGTGGTCAATTTCGGGTGTAGAGGTGTTTTGATACTCGTCCTTGCTCTTTCTTCTCTACCTACCTCTCTCTTTCGGTTCACTCCTTTTCCTTCCTTCTCGTACTTCATTCCTCCTCCTCCTCCTCCTCCTCCTCCTCCTCCCCCTTCGCGTTTCTCTCTCTCCTCTATGTTAACCACTTCCTTCCCTCTTCGATTCACTTTTATTTTCCTTGCGCTGTACTTCACTGCTATCCTGTCTCCTTCCTTCCTCCTCCTCCTCCTCCTCCTCCTCCTTTTAATTTACTCCTATTCTACCCCTGTCCACACACACACACACACACACACACACACACACACACACACACACACACACACACACACGCAGTCAGCAAACTTATGATACTGTTTCGCATTGTCACATCAGAACTCCTTTATGCGGCGGATGAAAGGATGGAAGAAGTAATATGAAAAGGAATTAAAAAAAAGGGGCGGTTTGGGTAAGACCTTATTATTTCGGGAGAAAGAGAGGGAGGAGGAGGAGGAGGAGGAGGAGGAGGAGGAGGAGGAGGAGGAGGAGGAGGAGGTGGCGGGCAGGCGAGATGGCAGGAGGTCTACTGAATACCCTCCATCAAATATTGGCGACTTAAGTCCTTGGGAGAGCTTCTTACAAAATCAATTACCGCGCCCGAGGCAGACTTAGGGAGACTTTGGGCCCCGAGTGGCAAGCCGCCGCAGACCGCTCACCTCGCCCCCCCCCCCTCCTCCCGTCCTTCCCTCCCTCTTCCCTTCCCTTCCTTTCCTCCCCTATACCATATTCTTCCTTCCCTTCCTTTCAGCCTACCCGTCCTCCTTCCCTTCTCTCTCTCTTCTCTCAAGCACTCTTCCTCTCTTCTCCCTATTCCCTATCCTACTTCCCATTCGCTCAAAACCAATACATCCTTCCTAATACACCAATCTCTCCCTTCTTTCACCCTCTATTCCTTATCTTTTTCCCCCTCTCTCTCTCTCCCCTTCCCTTTCTACCTTATGCCCTCTCCTGCCTCCCTTCTCCTCAACCTACCTGTCGTTTCACCCTCTATATCTCCCCTTTTCCATTCTCTAGCTCCTTCCCTTTTTCCCTCCCTCTCTCCTTCTTCCCTCCCTGTTCTCTTCCAATCTCCCCTCTCTCCCTCTTCCCTCCCAAACCCACCCTCTATTCCTCTTCCTTAACCTTACCTCCCCTTTCTTCAACTTACTTGTCCTTCCACTTTCTGTTTCCTTCCCTCCTCTCTATCTCTATCTCTCCCCAATTCCACTCACTATCTTCTTCCCTTCGCTCTCTCTTTTCCACCTCTCCTATTATTCATTTATCCTTTCTTCCTCTATTTACTCTTTCTTTTCTCCTCTCTACGTCCCACTCCCACCTTCCACTCTCTGTCTTCTTCCTCTCTCTCTTCTTCTTCTTCATTTTGTCTTTCTGTCTCTCCTTTCCTCAATATTTTTCATCTTTCAATCTTTTTTTCCCGTTCTCTCTTCTTCCCAGCCTCGCCCACCTTCAATCTCTTTTTCCCTTTGCAATATGTGTTTCCCTTTTTCAATCTATCTGTATTCTACCTGCCCCTTTCTCTCTTCTTCACTCTGTCCTCCTGCCTCTCCTCTTAATATTTCCAAACCTTCAACCTCTTTCTCATTCTCCCCCTTTCTTCCATTCTCCCTTTTTCCTACCCCTACCCTCAATCTCTCCTCCCTTTCCATCATCCGTCTCCCTTTCTCCCTGTATCAGTTCCTCCACCTGAACCAACACAGTCTAGGCCTCTCAACACAGCCCACAGCCTGCAGCATATTCGCCGCAGCCTCCTCGCAACCTATCAATTCCTTTTTTACCTACCACTGACGCGCACCGCTAATGACTTCCTCCCTCGCTCCTCCCTCCCGCAACGTCTCACCACCGCCACCACCATTAATAACATCACCATTATCATCACTACTACCATTACCATTTTCGTTGTATAAGAGGTGGAGGAGTTGAGGGAGAGATGGATGGGTGAGGAATGGAGGGAAGGGAGGAGGATGGAGGGATAGGTGAGGGTGTTAAAGTAGAATATGAGATGGAAATTAGAGTATATCCATATTAAATATTTTCTTCCTCACACCCTTGCTAACGTTTCGACACCACCTCCACCACCATCTCTAAAACAACAACCTTAAGGAAGAAAGATAGAAGGAAAAAAATAATGGAGGAATGAAAAGAAATGGAGGAAGGAGAAAAAGAAGGAAGGAAGGAAGGAAGTATGGAATGAAGAAAGGAAGGAAGTGTGGAATGCAGAAAGGAAGGAAGGAAGGAAGAAAACGTAGGTAAGGAAGGATAGAAGGAAAAAGGAAAGAAAATAATGATGGAAGAAGTAATATAACAAACAAGAGAAAGAAAAGAGAGTGGAATGAGGGAAATAATTAAAAAAAGAAAATAATGACGGAAGAAGTAAATTGACAACCATATTTATCCCCCCGCATCATCCAGGTAATGATTCTACCATGCACAATCTGACAAACTAAACCTACAACCCCCCCCCCCACACACACACAGCGATTTACCTCCACTATGGCCATAACGAGAACCTACAACCACCCCCACAACAACCATACGTAGTCCCATAATGCAGTCCGCTGAGTGCCGGGGGATCGAACCCGTACCTTATGAACAGAAGTCAGGGAGGCATACCGACTACGCCACCGTGATGATTTTTTTAGTTCATCGGTGGCGTAGGCGGTATGCTGTCCTGACTTCTACTCGGACGGCACGGGTTCGATCCCCAGGACACCTCTCCTTCCGAAATTGACCTCTCGGCCACCGCTTTTGATTTTTTTTGTAGGAGCAGCGAGTAGCGGGCTTTTTTTTTATTATTGTTTCCTTTTTTTGTGCCCTTGAGCTGTCTCCTTTGTTGTAAAAATAAAATCAGTGGTGTTCAGTACGGAATTTTTTCAGTGTGTTGATACAGTTTCCTTAAACCATACCTAACTCCACAACAACTACTGTCCCCACCATCGTTCAGGTAATGAATTTAACCGCAACCTGACATCTAAATACCTATACCAACCATCCCCACAGCCGTTCACCACCACGAGAATCCACAACCACCTCCACAACAACCATTATCCCCCCAACCACCGGCCAAGCAATGTCCCCCGCCTTAACAAATCACTTCAGCCCCGCCAATGGAAAGCTTATTGGGCAGGTGGTAATGGTGGATGATTTTTCACAGAGCTGCAGGAGAAACACTTTCCCGATACAAATATGGCCGATATTACAAAAGGCAGAGATGACTTCCCCTCTCCTCCTCCTCCTCCTCCTCCTCCTCCTTCCTACCCACACACAGACCATTACCACCACCAAGAGAAGGCTGCACTGAGAACGATGTTGGTATAAGAATAAAGGGAGATGCTGTGGTTGTTAAAGGTGTGAAAGAGTGGCGTTAGGTTGGTGGTGTATGTGGGAGAGGTGGGATGCTAAGGTGGTGTGAGAGAATGACCTGGATGATGAGGCGGTGATGCGCGTGAAAGATGTTGTAACAGAGGTGGTGGTGAAGTTGTGGTGATGGAAAGTGGTGTTGAGACGGAGGTATGATGCATGGGGTCTTGTGGTGGTGAAGTGTGAGTTGTCTGTGTGCTGTGGTGGTGGTAGTGGTGGTGGTGATGAGTGCGACGGTGGTGACAGGGAGTTTGCATGCTGTCAAGATGTGGGTGAGAGAGATGTTATTTGATGATGCGGAGGTCTGTTGCTTGTTTGACTGATTGACTGACTGACTGGTTGGTTGCCTGACTGGTTTACTGACTGACTGAATGGAGTAGGGGACATAACAAAAGCAAAACCCTTTAAAATACTAGGAAGGGAACGCAAAATCTATGGTCGTAAGTAATTTGCTGTTCATTCGTATTTCATTTTTCCTTTCAAGTTTGTTTGTCAGGCTTCATTAGTTGCCTTTCATTCATTCATTCATTCATTCATATCTCTCTCTCTCTCTCTCTCTCTCTCTCTCTCTCTCTCTCTCCCGCGTTCCTGAGAATAGAGGAAATTAGCCTTATATCGCTGGTAATCTGCACAAACGACTCATCAGCCGGCTACGCAATAAGAAGCAGAGGGTAGATGGCCGTGAATCTGCCTCAAAATAGATACTGGAGGTAAATACAGTTTAAAAGGGTTGTGATTGATTGTGACCGATACTGTTCACTGTTTATATGGATGACATCGAAGCTGCCATGACATAAGGAGCAGGGCAACACCGGAAGGCTGTTCTCCACCACCCTCCGAGTCGCCCTCAAGCGTTGTCTATCAAATGCAATGTGTTGTTTCACAAAACGATCAAGGTTTTTTTTTTTTATCTAGAAGGATCATGGAAAAACAAACTAATTTTGAAACGCACAGTGATGCGAGTCCCGCTGGAGGAGGAGGAGGAGGAGGAGCTGGCTGCTCAGACCACACGGTGTTCAAGCAGAGGTGAGAAAAGAGTTCTCACTCCTATTGGTCTCTCAAAATTAAGCTCATAGTAAAAGACTTCAGTGTACGTGGATACACTCAACTTGCAACAGATATTTTTTTAATAAAAAACATTAACATAAAGTCGACTTTCATTGCTGTGGCGCGGACAGCCGGGCAGACACAAGTTCCAGAGTAACCATCGGGAAAAAATATTCAAGGCAACAATGCATAGTTCTGATTGCTCGTCTTCAACTTCGATAATCAATATTTTAAACCGAATACGCATGAAGATTGGACACTGCTGCCTTAGTGTGACCAAGATATCTTCAGGTTCAAAAATGTTTTCCCACAACAAATGAAAAATGAATGATGCAGATGCTTCCCGCAGACTGTCTTACTCTTTGCCTTCAGCTTTTCAACTAAAAATAAATTGGAGGAAAAACTCCAGCAACCTAAGAGAAAAACGTTCCTCGCCATTCGACTACGAGATAGAAAGTAATTCCCTCAGGGAGCATGGCGGCGGTGGCGGTGGTGGTAGTGGTGGTGGTGGTGATGGTGGTAGTGGTGGTTGTGGTGATAGTGATGGTGGTAGGGATAGTGATCGCGACGCTGACCTCCTCCTCCTCCTCCTCCTCCTCCTCCATCAGCCTGAGGAAGTGTGTGTGTGAGGGTGGGGGTTGGGGGGACAGGAGGGGGCTCGCGTCCTGCTCATAAATTCAGCAGATCGTCCTCGCCCTGACTTTCATGGGTCGCCGGGAGCTTCTGCCAGTTTCCGCCACAAAATTGACTCAATCTGACCTGGTTCATGGCGCCTCCGAGCGGTGATGTGGGGGCCGCTGGAGAGGAGGAGGAGGAGGAGGAGGAGGAGGAGGAGGAGGAGGAGGACAACGACGACAACGAGGACGATGACAAGGACGAGGAGGGGGAAGAGTTCAAGAGTAGTAACCATGCCACTACGGAGACGTCAGTTACAGAGAGAGCAAAAAAGTGAAGTGGGCCTCAATGGTGGTGGTGGTGGAGGTGGCAGAAGGAGTGAACGGGAAGAGTAGGAGAGCAAACTTTATTGCCTCAGATGACCTCGGGGCATCGTTTCCCGCACCACACGAGCGGCGACGAGGAGCACCTTCCGCCGTCAGTCACACACGCAGAAAGGGAGGAGAGGCGAGTCAAGGCTCTCTCTCCTGACCTCACCGTAGGGCCGGAGTAAGTGGGCCGCTCCTCCTCCTCCTCCTCCTCCTGCTCCTCCTCCTATAGTACCCATACGATATAAGGCAGTTACGCAGCTGTTACTCCGCCGCGACCGCATGCCACTGAGCACCTTTGTAACGTCAAATGTTCGATACAAAATTCCGTACGTAAACAGTGTGTAAGGATATGATTAGATAGTGGATGTGGCGGGCAGCCGTTACGCCCCCACGTTCTGGCTGGCCATATCTTTTCTTCCTTCGGGAAATAAGTGCGGCGCCGCGGGAGATGGAAGTTTCTGGGTGTGTCCTCGGGAGGGGCTCGGCTTAATCCACAGAATCACAGTTATTTCTCAAGGGATTTTACCCTCCGTGTGTCTCCCTAACCTCTAGCCGTCTAAAAAGAAAAAATGAACTCTATTAATCTTTCCTTCTGTATCTACTTCGTGTTTACTGGAGGTAGGGCAATATACTCAATAAATAAATACAATGTTCTAAATATGGACAACCTCGGTGCAAAATATTTTCTCCCTTAACAATATAGCGGCCAGTCGCCTCGTCTCTATGCTACAACCCTCCCATAAACAGCACATCACAAGATTATATTAACGTGGGCTATAGTGTCTTAGAAGGCTTAATAACTACAGAGCAGAGCAGTGTCTTTGACCAAGCTACTTAGAAATACCTCTTTTTCAGTCACCTCTATTCACTAGTTACCTAAGGACTTTATCATCTATCTATCTATCTATCTTTATCGTCTATTTACACAAGGTTCATTAAAAAAAAGATATACCAATTTATCATCTTTATCGAACAAAATCTCTACTTCCACTGGCTCGTAACATTTCTTATATATTTACACACGGTTCAGCAAAAAAGACATCCCCAAGACTTCTTTACTCAACGCAACCTCCAACTATTACCTCGGGGCTCACAGCGTTTCATATTTACACAGGGTAAAGCATAAACAACACCCCAAGCCATCTCTAATAAACACGAGTATGCTGAACACCACTTCCAACGACGTATTCCGGGCTCCTAATACACCTCTAGAGCAAGTCTCCCTAACACTCAATACGTATCAATATGGGCATGACGTTTAGCATATACGACATCACAAGCCATCTTTTTCGAACATAATCTCCAGCGGTGTATGCGGGGCTCATAAAACACCTATAGCAAGTATCCCCAACACCCAGTATGTCTCAAAATGGGCATGAGGTTAAGCAAAAAGCATCACAAGCCATTTTTAACCAACACAACCTCCACAGGTGAATTTGGGGCTCCTGAAACATCTCTAGCAAGTCTCCCCAACACCAAGTATGTCTCAAGATGGGCAGGAGGTTAAGCAAAAAGTATCAGAAGCCATTTTTAACCAACACAACCTCCAGCGGTGTATTCGGGGCTCATAAAACATCTCTAGCAAGTCTCCCGAACACCCAGTATGTCTCAAGATGGGCAGAAGGTTAAGAATAAACGATATCACAAACAATTTTTACCCGACACAACCTCCACAGGTGTATCGGGGCTCATAAAACACCTCTACCAAGTCTCCCTCACGCTCAGCACGCCTCGGGGTGGGCAGGCAGACAGCTTTCCCAGACACAATTTTCCTTCGGCGAGAGAAGACTATTATGTCCGCCGGCCACTTATTCAAGGCCAATTTCATTCACTCTTTCAGTAACCCAACGAGGGGCGGCGAGCCCAACAAGCTGCGATTTATGGCACATGTTCCGGTCAGATTAGCATACATATGTGGCGCTCCATCATATTGCCGCTGATTTAAGGGCGCATATATCTAAAGGCGAACTCTGAGCGAGGTAATGGCGCGCACTATCCCAGGCTGTGTGTGTGTGTGTGTGTGTGTGTGTGTGTTGTATTGTGTTGTGTTGTGGTGTGGTGTGGTGTGGTGTGGTGTGTGTGTGTGTGTGTGTGTGTGTGTGTCAGTGAACCATCAGCGACACGACACGGTCTGTACGTACACAAACAATTAGATGTAAACCCATGTAAACCAACCTTCATATACGTACAACTTGCATCCTTTCTCAAATACCAATTCTGAAACCTGCTTTACAATTTCCACCATTTCTGATTACCTTCAATAAGTCACCATTCACAGCTCATCTAAGTATAGCCTTCGCAAGAAAGTCCTCTCTTTTTTTTTATAAACTTGAAATAAATAAATCACCACAAATATTGATCTAGTTATATTTCCCTGTACCACCAAGCGACAGTCTAGCCCAAGTCATATGTTTAGTGCCCTCATTGCATTGCAGCAGCCTCTCGGTCGTAAAGAAACACTCACTTGAATAAATATGCCATGCTAATTCCTTTCCGATCCCCTCAAGGACGTGGGACTCTTAGGTCGATATCATGACACTTTGGCTTCTCACATTACCTATTTCTAAAGGTCAAAGAGAAGGTCAATCGGGTTCTAATGAGTGTTTCTTTAGGTTTACGGCACAGAGGAAGGGTCAAACTGCCACCAGAGTCATAAAACTACTCCTGGAAATGTCCCAAACTCCTATGAAAGCCTGGTCAAATATGTGTTCTTGGACGACGAAATGTTTAGTAATACGGCCCTTACCATCGTCTATCTGCTCAGACCAGGACAGCAGGTGAAGAAAACTACTCTCTATCCTTATATCACTAAGTCTTTATCTTTCCCAGCTAACCGACAGGAAAGATAAGAGACCGCCCCTCCTTATCGTTCCTCCACCTCTCATTCTAACGGTGGGGACGGGAGAACACTCAGGGCCAGGTCTTTAGACATTTCAGCTCCCAAGCATGCAAATTTGTCAAGGCTTCCGTGGGAGTTTTGCGCATTCCCAGGGATATTTAAGAGTCTGGTGGTAGTTTAATAATTCTTCTGCAACAAGAACCTAAAAAATCACTCATTACAACCCGATTGACCTTTTTTTCGGCCTTTGGAACTTGATGTGAGAGGCGGAAGCGTCTGAGAATACCGACCTCAGTTCTCCCATCCATCCCTCTTCGATAAAGCAGGAGGGAGCGACCCTTTCCCTGCCTCGCTCTTCCCTCAACGGAAAGGAAAATGGAAAAAAATATATTTCTTTTCACTCCATCAGTCCCTCGCCGTTCAGCTACAAAAAATGAGAAAGGGAAGAGACCCTCCTCCTCTTCTTCATTCCTCGTTCCGTCTATGGAAAGGAAGACACCGTCCTTAAAAGGTGGAGTTCAACACTGAAGTTAAAATGCGAAGGGAAAAGTGCAATAACTGACGCGCCTCGGAAGGAGAAGGAGGAGGAGGAGGAGGAGGAGGGGGAGGAGGGCGATGGGGAGACAGAGGAAGGGGAAGACAAGGCCGAGGGGAACGAGGAAAATAAGAGGAATGACGATGATGAGAAAAACAACAACGGAGACACAGGCAACGATCACACACACACAAGATAAAAACATTTCCATTCGTATTAACCGCGTAGAATTTTGTTACTGATATATAAAGTGAAAAGTATACACGTTTATGCATTACTTTAGAGACTTTTAACCCGTCCGCTGCGATTGGCACGGATTTGGCTTTCACTGTTATCCTGGTAAGCTATAGTCCTATGTCTTGCTCTGCCTATGTGGTGGATAGTGGAGTGTTTCCCATGTGGTATTGGTATGCTGGATATCCCGTAATAAGGTGCATGACTTTACATTTATCTTCACTGAATTGTAGCAGCCACTTTTTGTTCCACTCCTATAGCTTGGTGATGTCTTCTTGTAGGAAATATGTAGTCAAGGGGTTAAAAGAAACAAAACTCTTATAAGGAACATAAGGACGTTAGAGTCTGCAAGAGGCCGGTAGGCCTGTACAAGGCAGCTCCTTTGAACCTAAGCTCCCGTGTATCTAACCTCACCTAATATCACTGTCCATGAATTTATCTAATCTAATTTTGAATGTGACAATTGTATTGGCATTCACCACATGACTGCTCAGCCTGTTCCACTCATCTACAACTCTGTTAGTAGTGGTGGTGGTGGTGATTTCACTTCGCAACTAGTAAAATTCTATGTCCAGTAAATCAGGGAGGTAAAAGAACACAAGACAAAACCAAAAACAAAACAAAGTTAACAAAATAAAATAACATAATAAATAAATAAATAAATAAACAACCCTGAAACTAACAATTAAATTTAGCAACTGGGATAGAGGTGGTGGTGATGGTAACATACGGAGGTTGAGTTTTAGGACTAGGAACCCTAAACTAACTTATGTTCACAAGGCCTTTCTGACTCCTCACTGCCTTGGTGGGAAACGAGAGTAACTGATGATGATGACGATGACCGTGTTGATTTATCGCTCATATACTAACTCGTACTACAGTGGGAAGTTTATTCCAGTCATCACCAGCACACCCGGAATCGATATCTCTTTTGGCAGCTCATTTCTAATTTGCTTTTCTTTTTGTGTTTGTCCCTTAGCTGTTTCCTATGCTGAAAAAAAAATAAAGAGCTCGAAAGACAGCTCCCGCCACCACAGGCATCACGCAACAACAGTTTTGATCGCATTAAGACAGAAGTTCTTAGTAATCGTACCTCGCTCCAGTTCAGGGAATTCTAGACTTTCACTTACTTTTCTCAACTCTTGATAACTCTCCCTGTAGCTCGACGACTGAATATTGTTACGTGATTCAGTGATTCAACACAAGTAAAAACGGGGCAGATTTATTGAGTGCAGTGCGATTTGCTCCTGACTGACTGGATTACTTGCGTGTGACGAGATTAGTCTGGTGAAGGGGATTAATTTTGAGCCCCTGGCGGCGGAGGAGGAGGAGGAGGAGGAGGAAGGGGACGGGAGGAGGAGGAGGAGGAGGAAGGGGTGACGGTGGAAGAGAAGAAGGAAGAGATGACGGTGGAGGAGAGGGAAGGGGTGATGGTGGAGGTGAAGGAGCAGGAGGAAAGGGTGATGGTGGAGGAGGAAGAGGAGGAGGAGGAGTAACACCCAGAATGACAACGTAAACGAGGAGATAGAGGAAAGAGGAGAAGGAAAACGGAATCAAGAAGGATGCAAAGAGTCAGACTGTAATGGGTGGGCCGGAAGGAAAGACACAGAAGGACACGGTGAAAATGAGCGTGTAGGGAGGGAGGGAGAGAGGAGCGAGGAGTCTGGCAAACTGAAACGACCCACGCCTCTTCCTCCTCCTTCATACACGACCCTCACTGATTGACTTCATCGCGGCGGAGTCACACACACCAGCTCTCGCCGTCCCCGTGGCCTCCCCTTAGCCCCCTCAGGACAGCGCGAGAAACCAGGAGGTCAAAGAAAGGAAGGAGGGCACGGGGAGGAGCAGGAAGGATGAGGGACGAGGAGGGGGAGGCACAGACAGACTGGAGTATAATATAGAGAGAGAGAAATAGCAGAAGGAGCGTCGTCTTCGTTATCCGAGAAAGAAGCGGAACAGTAAGCCGGAAACTGGTCTGGAGGATAATGATTATAATTATATCCCTAACGAGAGAGAGAGAGAGAGAGAGAGAGAGAGAGAGAGAGAGAGAGAGAGAGAGAGAGAGAGAGAGAGAGAGAGAGAGAGAGAGAGAGAGAGAGAGAGAGAGAGAGAGAGAGAGAGAGAGAGAGAGAGAGAGAGAGAGAGAGAGAGATTGACTGACGGATGGAGAAGAGAAAAGAATAAAAGAAAAAAATAGAAAAAACAAGAAAATAAAAGAAACAGAATGAAGAAAAAGCGAATAAATGAGAATTAGATAAATAGAAGGAAAAGAAGATAGAGAAAAGACAAAAAAAAAAGAGAGAGAGAGAGAGAGAGAGAGAGAGAGAGAGAGAGAGAGAGAGAGAGAGAGAGAGAGAGAGAGAGAGAGAGAGAGAGAGAGAGAGAGAGAGAGAGAGAGAGAGAGAATGCCTCGGGGAATGGATCAGGGATAGTATGGATCTGGACTTTAGATAACTTACCAAGTCCCTTAATTATTGCTCCAGTCCCCTTCCTGTCAGCCTCGTAATGGAGTGCTGGAGGAGGAGGAGGAGGAGGAGGAGGATAACAACGACGAGAAGGACGAGCAAGAGAAGAAAGATGACGACGAGGAGGAGGAGGAGGTAGGAAACGGGAAACTACTTGCTTACACGTAGAAATGCATGACGAGGAGGAGGAAGATGAGGAGGAGGAGGAGAAGAGGATAAGAGGATGAGAGAGAGAGAGAGAGAGAGAGAGAGAGAGAGAGAGAGAGAGAGAGAGAGAGAGAGAGAGAGAGAGAGAGAGAGAGAGAGAGAGAGAGAGAGAGAGAGAGAGAGAGAGAGAGAGAGAGAGAGAAAAAATTAATGGAGTGAGCATAAGGACACATTCTCACTCCATAGCGTCAGAGTCCACACACACACACACACACACACACACACACACACACACACACACACACACACACACGCAGTAATGGTCCACACGTCCTCTTTGGTTCTATCACGTATATGGAATTCAGTGTTCATCCTCGTGTGAGAATTTCAAGGACATTTATCTCTCTCTCTATCTATCTATCTATCGTCAATTAACTGGTGCTGTTTCTTCTACTACAGTATTAAGTATATCTGTACTCTGCTTTTTTTTCTTCCTTTATTTGCTTTAGCCCTCTCCCCTTCCATTTTGTTCTTCTGCCAGTCTCCCTCTCACATTTTGCCCAATCATTTCTTGCATATATAACCACGTGTCTCTCTCTCTCTCTCTCTCTCTCTCTCTCTCTCTCTCTCTCTCTCTCTCTCTCTCTCTCTCTCTCTCTCTCTCTCTCTCTCTCTCTCTCTCTCTCTCTCTCTCTCTCTCTCTCTCTCTCTCTCTCATTAGCCGCCAGGTATTGACAGTACACCAACACCTGGCCCGCGGACACAAAAGAGAAAAAGTACCTAATGATGAATTGTTCGTTCCTTCGACAGATATTTCTAGGAATAAACCCTACGAATATGTTAACGCTGTTCCTGGCGGTAACATTTGATTCCTGAGTCTGAGATGAGTCCACACACGCACACACACACACACACACACACACACACACACACACACCTCAAATCACTCTCACGGTTGGAATAATCTATAATTGTGTTATCTAACGTATAGTTACTAAATTTTTGTTGTTGTTGTTGTTCAGTCTCTCAAAAAGCTGTATTTGTCAATTTTGAACTGCATCCTTCACTTAGCAGCACACACACACACACACACACACACACACACACACACACACACACTTGCTAGAATTATACAAAAAAAAATAATACGCCCTAGGTTGCAGGAACATGTTGCATAGCTTACAATGGAAGCTTAATCAGAGTGAGAGCTGTAGAAATATTAATCTTTGTTTCGATATCAATGGCTAAAACAGTACACAACGTTGAGAAATATTTTGTTACCATTTAATTTCTACTCCCCATATTTTTTTTTCCGTGCGCGGCCGTTGTATGTGTGTGTGTGTGTGTGAGAGAGAGAGAGAGAGAGAGAGAGAGAGAGAGAGAGAGAGAGAGAGAGAGAGAGAGAGAGAGAGAGAGAGAGAGAGAGAGAGAGAGTAGTATTCAATTAGCATTTACATTTTTTTTAGCTTGCCTCAGTTATTTTTCCTGTTTTTCCCTTCCGTAAAACACCTGCATCCCCCAGAGCTCATTTCCCCTCATCAATTTTCTGACGCTATTTTTCATTCCTTCGTGTTTTTCCCCTCGAGCAGAATATCCACCAATCCCAACGCACTCCCATCACTCCTCCTCACTCATAATTACCTGAATGCATGATAGGACGGAAAAATAAAGTCCCTACAACTACCAACCTCCTTTAGCTATCTGTTCAGACCTATCAAACTCTTATATATGGAGTCTACAAATTTAGTCAATCAAGTCATCATCCGCAGCAAGAGAGAGGCCTATTAATGACGTCCTCAACCTCTTTATCTGATGTTAGTGTACTTCATCCTGCCCCAGCAAATGCTACAAACTCGTGTCTCTATCTGGTCCACAATCTGCCCCGATTTTTGCGATTTCTGCATTGCCATTCTGTTTGGTTGTCCATCTGTTTTCAGTTCTGCCCAAGTCAATTCCTTATTCTTAATCATAATTAGGATATGTTCAACCTTTATCTATTCCTCTTCCATCCATCCATCCATTTACCCATCTATGAATTTATATGACTTTTATTAAGTTTAAATGTATTTGCCCCAATCCTATGACTGCTCGGTCTGTCCCACTCTTCCACTACCGTGTGAGTGAAGCAACTATTGCCATGTCTTTATCACATTTGAAATTGTTGAATTATATCTACAGGTACGAGTCGTATTCTCCTATTTCACTGAGATGATCTCACTTCGCTTCATTCAATTGAAAGCCTTATGCAGGTCACCAAATGGCCTTCACCTCCATAGAGAATACAACTGTTGACTTTTTAGCCGATCCGGGTAAGCCCAGTTTTCCTCCCGAGAGGATAACTGTCACCTGTTAGTGGAGCATCACCTTTACTTTTACGACTATTGATTGATTCGCCCTCTTGAAATAACAATGAAAACACTGGTGAATAAAACTTTGTCTTCCGAACATAAAAGGCGAGAGAGCAGCGCTGCATAATCTAAACTTCTAAAATATTACCGTCGACTACTGATTGCTCTCTTGAAATGATAATGATTGTGCTGAAAACAGGGGAGAATGCAGTTTAATTCTTCATCTTATTGTTATTATTGAGATCCATAAAAAGGCATCAAGGGAAAATAAGAAAAAAAGGATATATAGACCAACACAATCTCTTCGATGAGAGGAAATGGAAATTAAAAATAAAGTTTTTTTTCTTCTTTTTTTTACATTCCGCCTATAGCGCCGGTAGGCTTTTTTCACGGGCCTGGCGGTCAGCCCAAGCCCGTCATGGCGCAGGCAATTTTTTTATAGTGGCGCCAGTCAAGCTTGGCTCATGCTGCCCCCCCGGAACTCATTTTTTATTTGAAATTATTCACTTGGACGGTTTCTTCTAGAGTCCGGGTTGATGGGTGACAGTAAAGCAGAAAAAATAAAAGGGGGAAGGACAAAAACAAAACCCAATGAGTTAACCGGCATGTGTTGACTTTTACTTTCAACGTATCTCTAGCGTAAAAGGTGGGCGAGAGAGCGACAACACTTCACCTAACGTATCGCCGTCGACTAATGACTCCGCCAGCCTCCCGCATTAATGACCTTGATGAGACGCGTGAGAATAGCCGTGATGAAAGCAACGATGAATACCCTAAAGCACCACAAATGATCCTTCCACCCCATAAAATAACAATTACAATAACACGTGACGGTAACAGTAGATCTTCCTAACGCATATAAAAGGTATAGGGATGCGGCGCTGCGTACCATGACGTATTACTGGCGGCGGCTACTGACCGTTCCACCCATCCTCTTGAAATAACAACACTCATGCTAACGTGTGAATAAAAGTAATCCGCTTAATAGCACAGACGAGAGGAGAGCATATTGCATATTGCCGTATAGACTAGATTGAAATAAAAATGGTGATGAATAAAAGGTGCGAGTAAATACAGTCCTTGATGAAAAAAAAAGGACAGGAGAGCGACGTAGCATATTGCCGTATAGACTAGATTGAAATAAAAGTGGTGATGAATAAAAGGTGCAAGTAAATACAGTCCTTGATGAAAAAAAAAGGACAGGAGAGCGACGCTACATATTGCCGTATAGAGACTACATTGAAATAAAAATGGTGATGAATAAAAGGTGCAAGTAAATCCAGTCCTTGATGAAAAAAAAAAAAGGACAGGAGAGCGACGCTACATATTGCCGTATAGACTACATTGAAATAAAAATGGTGATGAATAAAAGGTGCGAATAAATCCAGTCCTTGATGAAAAAAAAGGACAGGCGAGCGGCGTTGCATAACCTGACATATTGACGTAGACTGTTGATTGCTCTCTCGAAATAATAATGCTGATAAATAAACGGTGGGAACAGATGTGCTGTCCTTGTTAAAAATAGAGAGAGAGACGAGAGGGAAGAGGCGTTTCATTGCCTGACATATAGCCGGAGTCTGTTAATTGCTCTCTTGAAATAACGATGATGACGAACAGAAGATGAGACTAATAAATGTAATGCTTCCCTTGATTAAAGAAGAAAAACAGACGAGAGAAGAACAACGCGGAATAACATATTACCGTACACTGCTGATTGTTCTCCTTAAATAACAATGATGGCAGAAAAAAGCGAGAACAAATAAAAAAAAAGACGAGAGGTGGAGCAGCGCGGAATAACCTTACATATTGCCGAGAACTGTTTATCGTTCTCGAAATAACAGTGAAGACGAAAACAGACGTACTTTCCTTGATAAAAAAAAGGAAGACATAACCTCCCGCCCCTCACGAGCACCTACAAGTAAGCCGTCACTAGGGAAGCCTCATAAACCCCTTCTGTATAGTAAAAACTCCCACGTGTCTTTCAT